>NW_027271541.1:0-302500 GCF_040938485.1 Diadema antillarum
ACAAACAAACAAACAAACAAACAAACGATACTTTAAGACCGCAATATTACATCATTGTCAAAAACAACGTCGTGCGTTGTCATTATTGTCAACAACCTCGTTTTCTATATTTTTATCGTCAATCGGCAGCGACACCATCAGCAACAATGACATAGCTATAGTAATCATCGACAATGTTGATGCAACATTGTTATTAGTTATCCTTCTTCCTCCTGTCCTGTGCAGAAACCTCGGAGAGTATACACATCTATGTATTTGAAAATTGAACTGAACTGAAGTATATACTATAATGTACATAATAACATCTTCATCATTGTCTACATCATCATTATATCAACTCTATCATCTTCAACAACAAAGAACAAAGAGATGAATTTGAACAGACGCGTGCATCGCACGGCACGCCGCACTTTGATCTTGTTTGCTTACGATGATATCTGAACTTTCCGTCCAGGGGCATGTTCCGCTGATCGATGCGATCCAGAGCCCACTGTCTGGTGGCCAGGTCATTGGCCTCTTTGTCTTCCTTTCCATCACCTTTGACCTTTTGGTCTGTCTTCCCCTGTACTTTAACCCAGCCATCTTGCTCGACGTACACAACACGTTTGTCCGCCATGATCTGTACACATTGTGTGAGAGAAAAGTTCATATTTGCCTCTTTATCATTCTATAGATATACATACTCTAATTGTTCATAAAATTTCCGTATTTCAAAAACTGAAAACGTGCTGTTTCTAGAACTATTATATAATTCTTCATTAAATAAATACACGTGTATGCACAATGAAACTTCATATAGCTACTTCACAGCTCTCCGCGATCAGATGATGGAAGATTATATCTATTTCTTCTCTCCTTCTTTTCATTGTGTTTGTATGTGTGTCGTGGGTGGGGGTGGGAGTGGTGCTTGTTTAGAGAATCTGCAAAATGGTCCTTTTCTGACAATACAAAATCAGAATACAGGACTCCTTCCGTCAATAAAAGACGACATAGTGTTAGGTAATCGAGAGCTTCTCAGCATAAAGCAATAAATTATACGAAAGTATACTTATCCTGGAAATCGATTATAAACTGTATTTTCAAACATTCTTTATAACCTTTCAAGTTGTTACCATCTTGTAAAGGAGAAATAAGACAAAGAGAAATAGAAGGAGAGAAGGAGGGGGAAAAGAGCAGGGAAGGGAAGACACAGACATGCACACAAATCAAAGAGGAGGAGGACGAGGAGGAGGAGGAGAGGAGAAGGAGATCATTCCACGAGAAGCGCAGACAGTCTACTCACCGCGTCGAGGCCGGCCTTATTCGCTTGAACGAGGAGGAATTTGAGGTGGAGTGAGATCTTCCAGATGACGCTGAGTTCGATGGAGTCATTTTTCGATGCATTCTCTACGAGATCGTCCTCCACATCGTCGATGCTGGCAAAATGCTTCAAATCGGAGATTGATGGCCATGATTGGCCAAATTTCACGAAGACATTAAATTTGCAATCATCATAAAAGTTGTTATATTCACAGTTACCATGATAAAAGGCAGAAAATCACCAATCAATATTGATACAGTTATTGTAATCTTTGTATGAAATACTTTGTTTAGAAATACTTTATACTATATACAAACATCTTTGTGTGTATGGATTGTATATTAAGCTTATGTCGTTCCCGAGACAGTCGGAAATCAAACTATATCGGCCTACTGAGTAATATATACTATGTACACAGATAAAAGCAAGTGGCGCCATGCTTCTTAGGAGACGTACTCACGTGACAATTACAGATAATCAGTTCACATCAGCAGTAGAAATCAGCTTTTCGGTTATATCATAGCGTTAATCAATATATAAAATATAAGAATTCAGTAACTCACTTACTCATGTATTTCTTTTGTTTTGTTTTATTCTTTTTTTCAAATTGACCACACCTCTCCTATGATAGACACAACTCAAGAGTTTACACACTCATGTCCCGCACATACTATTAGCATATTAAAAACAAAATCTATTATATCTGGCATCTTTATTCTCTCAAAATCATTATAAAATTTCTGACTTTTGAGTACAGTCCTTCACTCGTAGTATAACATTCTACATCGGAATATCATAATATACATACATATTACATGGCTCGACACTAACTTTTTTGTGTGGTGGCCCATTGGGGCCACCAAAATCCTAAATTTCAAATTTTTGGTGGCCCGAGAGAAAAATTTGGTGTCCCGAAAAAAAAAACAATGAAAGACATTAAAAGTTCTTTTTTTAATGAGTCAAACATTTAAGTTTTATGATAGTAAGAATTAGAAGTTGGACATATCTATACTCATAAATAAACTTCAACAAACTTGCAACGCTCACTCTCAGGCACTCATTCAGCCCTTTTCCTCCATCCTTTAAACAAATTTAACTGCTATAATTTCCGGCGCAAAAAGTTACGAATTTATTGACATACTTTTCAAAAAATTTTGGTGGCCCGAGGCGGGCCACCAAATTTGCCCTTTTTTGAAATTTGGTGGCCCGACTTTCATTTTTGGTGGCCCCCGGGCCACCGGGCCACCGTTAGTGTCGAGCCCTGCATATTATCATAATTTGTATTACAGAAAGAGAGATGGGGGTGAGGAAAAAGCACTTAGGGATGATTATTACCTTTGCAGCCACGATGTAACGATTTCCCGATTCCACGGGATCGACAGCGGCGTGGTATGTAGCGGGCTCATCCTCATCCTGCCCCACAGCTGCGGCGCACAAGAGAAAGAGCACAAGGCCTAACCGTAGAACCAGCATCTTGGGAGACAAATCAGTTTGAAAGAACGCTGTATAGTTAATGAGCAAGGACTGAATAATCGATATTGATAAGGAAAATAGGGGGAACTTTGCCTAAGAACACGTGTGTCATTAAGGTGGACGTTGCTGTTTAAATTTCTACACAGTAAGTGTGGCTCATAGTGTTTATTCCAGGAGCTTAAAACACGCCGGTAAGCTGACGTGTCCTATACCACAGGATACTCTGTCTCTACAGACAAAGCCACTTGAAAAGGTCAAATTCCTCTCTAGGGAAAGATAAGTTTGGAACTGTCTCATTCATTCACTTAGACAAGTTGAGTTGCATTTTTTTTTCCACGGCAGTTGCATCAACTATAGTGTTGTGCTCACTGCACAATTAACCATGAGAGGATAAACAGATGCTTTAGTGACGGCAAACAACAGAGATGATAACGATATTTGCTGAGGACTGTCTGTTACACGTGGACTTCGCAAAGGTATTACTATACGGGATCACGCTGTTTATGATTAATTCTAACTATCAAGTGGTGGTAAAAGAAAATTCTTTAAGAACATACTGCTTTCTATGCATCATTTGTGTATCAGTATATAAGAACAATCAACTTTTTGCACGTAGGCCGACTCCTCTAAATAGAATGACTGAAAAATAATGTCCAATTTTAGAAATTTTCATTAGCTTTCATCGTCTTTTCCTGTTTATGTCTCACATTCATTTCATCGCTAATAATGTCTATACCTCTTTTTGATATAGGTAACCGACTAGAAAAATGCATGCATAATGTATGTGGTATAGATACTAGTAATGTGTGCCCATGTATGAAATGCGGCATTTATTATACACGCCTATTTAGGTATGCGTATCTCCATAATAATTATGTAAGTAGGCCTATATTGATTTCTATATTCCATCCAGTGAATAGCTGATTTCGAAAGACTCGCTTCAAAGTAAAGGTTATTGGGTTATATGTATAGTCACGAGCATCTCTAAAGCATTATGATAATCAGAATTACAATTATAGATAAAACTCATTATGTGCAGTTGAGAGTAGAATGATGAACTGCAGCCACGCATAACAAATGGTTGAATATAGGCTAAATGGAAATGTGCTCGTGCCATCTCATCCATCTTGCGTGGTTTCTATGACCATGCATGTCTTCTATATATTTCTTACCACTATAGTGCTATATTACCTTCTCTTTATATATCCATTGACATTGATCACCTGTAATTCAACACATCCATCACTGAGGATGTGTCATTGTCTTGGTTTCGCCATAAATTACTAGTGGAGCAAAACTCTCATTCGAGCTATATCATGATCTCCCATATCAATAAATTGGCAATTAATTAATGATTTAATGAGTAGATTTTTAACACAAATTTTGAAGTTGATATCATACAGGTTCAAGATTAGTTACTACGTGACATTGATATATTGCAGTAGGCCCTATTTTACGATAATGGTTGTGCCTTCTTTTTCTTTCTCACGTAATGTTGATTATGTATACCATTATTGCAACAAAATGTTGTAAGTTATTTTGAGAGCAATAAGCAATGATGTGGAAAAATAGATTTAAGCGATGGCGAACCCGTACGGTTAATAAACAAGACAAACTCGCGATACAGTATCTTCGATGTTAATGATTTTTTTTTTCTGTACATCTTCACACTTCATGTGGACTCTGCAATGTTGAAATAATGTAAATTGTGGGCATTCGCAACTTTAAACACCCTGGCTGACTTGGCACAACGATCAGGGCGCTGCATAAGATTCATCATGGATAAAAATAACTATAGTCGTGGTAAATGCAAATAGTTTCGTTATGACTGTTCAAGCCGTGTGGGGAGGAAAACTTTAAAAATACAAATTGACACTACTAGAGTCAAAGCAATGACCTTATGCAGGAAGCCCATGTCACAGGATAAACCAAACCTACATCTATATGAGCAAGTAATTCTATACTTTTAAATGGAATAATATCCCACTTTTAAAATGAATATTCCGCTTTCAGCGTCATAGAGAAAAGACTCTGTTATCACCATGGGCAACCTGTATTTCATATAATGTCAGTTATGCTGCAGGTAGTAATCGTGGATAGGTTGAAATTACGTATTAAACCTTTCAATACCAGTCAAGTTACATAATCTTGGACTCAGATCACCCATTGACACCCGTCCGCACACGGAGACAGGCCAAGTCACCTGACCACACTTTTGACGGTCATATGACCACAATGCCTGAAGTCACATGCTCTCCAAGCTTCAAGTTCCGCGTCTTGTCTGATCGCTCGACTGCGACTACTACTACTCTTGTAATGATAATACTGCCAGTCACACAAATGTCTTTGTGATCGGTCTTTGTGATCGTGTCTTTCTCAGATTGAAATTCAGAGTTAGTTGTGGGAGAGAATCCCGTGAAATTGTGCAGCACTGAAGTCGAGTTGAGAAAGGAGGAGAAAAATATGAGGTCTCTTACAAGCCTGCTACTGGTCATTCTGAGCTTGTTGTTGGTCCTGTCAACGACGCACGTGAACGGTAAGGTTAGAATCAATCAGGGAGCGCGGCCCCGTGTGAAGTGCTACTAGATCTGTACAAAGCCGTCGTGCTGTTTTTGCGTGAAACCAGATCAGAGGGATAACAGTAACTATTACTCTCACATTCCAGAAAGTTTGAGGACTGTCATGGCAACTGTGTCAGATCAGAGACAGAGTTGTGTTGTTTATTTGTTTGTTTGTTTGTTTGTTTGTTTGTTTTGATGCATCTTGATAATCATTTGATTACATTTTGTTGTCAGGTCAATCAAAATCTCAAACTTTAGATCGCATCTTAATCTTTTAGTTAGGATATATCTATCGCCTTATTTAATACTAACTTGGGTATACTTGGTTGTAGAGACTGGAAGCAGAGCTTATGTCCCTCGTTACAGTTTTGTCCCTCGTTGCAATTCTGTCCCATCTCAGGTAGGTTTCATACTTGATATGATTATTTCTCCAGTATCTTTCTAGGGAAGACTTGAATTGGTTTATGGTGGTAGCATTGATGACTTCCTTAGGTAGTGCATTCCAATTGTTAACATTTCTTATTGAGAAAGCAGACTGCCTCAGACTAGAATGTACACGTTGTTTGACAAGTTTGAGATCATGACCTCTCGTTGAACCACTGGCCAACTGGAAGAATTAAGAGGGATTTACTCTATCGAAGCCTTTCAGGATTTTGAACATCTGTATCAAGTCAACCCTCTGCTTTCTGTAAGTCAAAGTGGGAAGATGCAGGTCTCTAAGTTTTTTTGGGGTATGTCATCTGTTTCAGTTCAGGAAGAAGCCTTGTTACCCTTTGCTGGACTTTTTTTTTAGCATGTCCTCATCCCTCTTCAGTGTTGCGTACCATACTGAGTTGCAGTATTCTAATGTTGGTCTCACAATTGTTTTGTAAATTGTAGAGTGAGAGAAAGCCCTTCTTCTGCAGAGTTGATAAAGATCTCTTTATCATTCCCACTTTGATGTTGGCTCTCTTAGCAGCATCTGCTGTGGGTTTGCTGAAAGACAAGTTCTCTTGAAACAGCACCCCCAGGTCTCTTTCTTCATTTCCACAAATGAAATGGGATTTGTGTCAGTATCCAGTGTATAGTCATACCTGTGATTTTTCCTTCCGTAGTGCACTACTTTGCACGTGTACTCTCGTTGAATGGCAGCAGAACCAATTTGTTACGGAATGTGTATCCCTCTGTAACAAGTCTGAGTCAGTTTTTGAGTCCACTATCCTGTATAACTTGGTATCGTCTGCAAATAGCTTCACACTTGAATCAGCTGTAGAAGGCAGATTGTTTATGAAGATGTTGAACAATGTTGGTCCAAGCAATGTGGTATGCCACTTGTCACAGAAATAGAATTTGACTCCTTCCCATTGATCGTCACTTTTTGGGTCCTGTCTGTAAGGTAGTCAGCAATCCAGGCAAGTATAAGGTACCATCTATTCCGTATGATCTAAGTTTGCATATAAGATGCCGATGTGGCACACTGTCGAATGCTTTTCGGTAGTCTAGGTAGATACAATCTATGGTATGACCCTGGTCAATTGCATCAGTCCACTCCTCACAAACCTCCAACAGTTGAGTACAGTAAGATCTTCCAGCCCGAAATCCATGCTGTTCGTCACTCATTAACTTGTTCTGCTCTAAGTGATCCATGACACAATTTCTGACAATTTTCTCCATGGTTTTGCATACAATAGATGTAAGACTGACAGGTCTGTAGTTGGCTGGGTCACTCTTTTTGCCTTTTTTGAAGATAGGAACCACCGTAGCTTGTTTCCATACAAGTGGACATTTTCCCTCATTGATTAGCTTTGTGAATATTATTTGCAGAGGTTCAGCAATTTCAGCATGTGAAATATCTGTATTTTGAATATCTGTATTTTTAGAACAGAATCTTGCTATCAAAGGCTTGCAGTGTATTTGTCTACTGTCATGATTTAACAATGTTCAATACAACTCCATGAGTTATTTGGGGAAAAAAAATGATTGGAAAAAATTGTACGCTTTTTTGGGGGGTATGCGATATTTTGCATCCCTGTATCTATAGACTTAGTTAAGGCCAAAGGGTGTATGCACATATGATAGGATGTGGAAAATATCAAAAATTATCTGCCAGAGAACCATGAAAACTTGCCAAACCAGAAATGCTCTTGGGGGATGAATTTTGTGCACTGTGAATTATAGCACTTACAATTTATCAGATCCAAAAGGATTGATAATCTTTAAGTTTTATAGCTAAATTAATAGTAAAAAGTCACAATAACTGCGATGAAACTCAACACTTAATTCACCTAATTTGATACATTTCCATGATTCACCCAGCTGCACCCCACTGGAGAAATGAGACCAAGACGAGTGGCCGTCCTGCCCAGGAACCGAAGCAGGACTGGGGCTACGTAGTGGTCCGCCCTAATGCCAACATGTTCTGGTGGCTGTACTACTCAACCCAGCAGCCTTCTGACTCCGTTCCCCTGGTCCTCTGGCTGCAGGTATGGCAAGCGATAGCCCCATTAACTCTGTCATTCCAACCTTTGCCTAACAGGAACCTGGTACAACTTGTCCCTCTTGACCCAGGCATATAATTGGGTACATTGTACCTTGCAATGCTAGCAGGATGCTCTGGTAGAATTTAGTAACAACACCAAGGCTACCCTGTATAAAGAAGACAATATCATTATCATTATTATAGAAGGGGAACCCTGTCTGATGTTAAAGACATGTCTGCATTATGCAGGACACTTTCAAGGAGCTGTTGTATTCCTTTGAATCTGCTACTTGCGATCAGGTGATTAGGGTAATGGATACCCAAGTCTATTAGTGGTGACATCATGACTTTCAAAACTTTTCATACTCATATATGCAATTTTATTCCTCTATTTGCATATTTTTATGCTGCTTAGTATAAAAAATGACTATAGTTTTAAAAATCAAGCCATCACAAAGTATCAAGTATCAGTGTCTTACACCTAATAAATGTTTTAGGGAGGTCCAGGTGGCTCATCAACTGGCTTTGGCAACTTTGAGGAGATTGGACCGCTGGATGTGAACCAGAACCCAAGGGATACAACGTGGGTGAGTTACATCGACCACAAAGTACACAAACTCTGTTATTAGTACACGTGTACATAATTATCTCCTGAAAAAGGATTATATTTGATTCTCTTTCCATCGCTGTAGTGCTCAGCCACAAATTCAACCATTGGTGATATCATCTTTGAAGTCCCAATTTCTTGAAATATCGTATTCACAAAATATGTCACATGTACATTGAGAGTTTCAAATTCTAGAGAGATTTTTAGATTTGCTGGGGGTAAAAATGTCTTGATATTAGCAACTTTCAGAATATTACCTTGCAACGATACAGTCAAGTAAATAATACTTTTCCAAGGCAGTTACAGTTACAGTTACATCTTATTGAATGAGAGTGACAGAAAGATTTATGATCAGAAAACTCCAAACTAGGGAACATGTTTAGTGCTAGCTTGACACAATAGATTAACTGTGAGAGCAGCAAATGATGCAGTCAACCATCTTTAAACTGTGGCAATAAAAAAAGAAAATGGCACAAGAAAATATGCACCTGTGCAATGCCTATGTTTTGCTGAGTTCCTATGTAAGATCCATTTACACAATAAGGTAAATGTTTTTGACCTTCAATTTCTTTTTGATATGTGTTTGTTTTTGGATGATGTGTCTAGAAAATTCAGACTCACTCTAGTACCATTTTTTTGCCATGCACATAAGGGTTAAATGTCCAAGGGTGCCAAATTTCATATACCAGTACTCTGCATCCTTACTTTTCTTCTGTTAACACGCAGGTCTCTGTAGCCAACGTTCTGTTCATTGACAATCCGGTTGGGGCGGGGTACAGCTACGTCACAGCCGACTCCGCATACACCACCAATGTCAGCCAGATTGCAGACGATCTTCTCACCTGCATAACAGCATTCTTCAAGAAACTACCTCAGTTTGAGGTAAGATTGGCACCATCTGTCATTGTCTGGAGCAAGTAGTTTTCCTCCCCCATCCCCACCTCCTGCTGTTTATCAAAACTTGTTGGACCTATGAAACAAAACCAGAACTGCCACAGCTCAAAATAATGACTCACAAAGTAAAAATGATGATATATCTGTGGTCATTAATTGACATTTCAGGGGGAAAGAAAGAAATGCATGCTTTAATACTACAATCAAAAAGAAGGAGCATTATTGGTATGATTAACACTTGAAAAAGGGGAAAAATAACCAAATGGGTATTTTGCATATCCAACTGATGAGTCAAAGTGAGGGTGCTATTTCAGATTTTTTGAATTTGTGAATTGCAATTGCCAACTACAATGTATCTTTGAAGTGTAAGCTTTGGCGGACATGGGAATAGGAATTTCTGAGTGACTATTGCATGACATATGGGCCTACACATTGTACCTTTTCATTCCATGGAGATTAATACTTGTCAAAATTGCCAATGTGGGTAGGGGTGCTGTAAAAGTGGAAACTTTTTGTGGTGTGGAAATTTTCACCTATTTCACAACCAGAAACTAGCACAACAATAACAGCACGCAAATACTTTTGTTGTATGTTTTACTGATGTCTTGATTCCCCAGAATTAAAAGCATGCGGAATACATCTTATCCTGCCAAGCATGCAAAATTACTCGAGCGCAAATATCCACTTTTACAGTAGTTATGAAACATAATGGGGATATACACTCAACCAACTTCAACAGTACTTATGATATTATGAGCTCTTGACATGACCTCTTTAAAACCCATATTGTTCCAGAAAGAGGCTAAGAAAAGAGGCACATGCTCACTAAATATATTTACAGCATTTAGTATTTATGCTGGAACAGAGTACGTGTACATGGAGAAAACTGACATGTCAGAGATGTTGATGACTTTGAAGGTAACATTGTCACCTTGTATCATGTGCCTCATTTGTCTTACTTTATCAATATCTTTACAGACCATCCCTTTCTACATCTTTTCGGAGTCGTACGGTGGAAAGATGACCGCAGCCTTCAGCCAAAAACTGCTGCAGGTGAGTTAGTGCTCAGTCATTGTTTTAATGTGTCTTCTCTAGATTTTGCACATTACTGAAACCTTCAGCATGTTCTAGATTGATTTACTAGTAGCATTTGTACCAGACTGCCTACAACCTGAACTATGCTCTTGCAAAAATATGAAATTAGATAAATACTGGTACTGTGTATAATCTGGTTTCACAAATCAGAACTCAGTGGGAAAAGTGTCTTCAAACTCTGGCTATGATATGTTGATTCAAACTGCATTTTATTAAAGTAAACGTCCTTTTCAACTGGGATGGCTAGTTTTATTTATATCTTCAGTGGTCCATGCAATGCATTGCTTTCTTGAGTACTGGTATTAGAGCAGACCTTGACCACTATTACACAGGTATTTCAGTGGTTTTAATGTATGATTTAGAACTGAAGATTAGTCGATTTCAAGATCCAATAAAAAAAAAAACACTGTGCATATGACTTGGTATGTCACAAAAGTAATCAGATTTTGTTTGTTTGTTTTAACTGTGTCACTGTCAACATGTAAAAACTGTAGATACATAGATGAATAGATAGATAAATTGATAGTTAGATGGTAAGTTTTATTCTTATTTTTCTGTGCATGAATAGAATTTGTTTCAATTTTGCTCACTTTTTCCAGGCAATTGAAGCAGGAAAAGTCAAATCAAACTTCAAAGGCTTTGCCATGGGAGATTCTTGGATTTCACCAGTAGGTAAGCTGCATAAATCATAGGAAAAAAAGTTGTGATGAAGACAAACTAGCTGAAATTATTCCTTCCCTCCACCCCCTCCCCACCCCCTCAAAGAGAGAGAGAGAGAGAGAAATCTCCTTTTCACAGATAATATGTATGTTCATTGCATTTGGTATGATTTTTTTTTATTTTCTTTTTTTTAAATTTGTAGTTCAATTTTCATGGTTTAGGCTATTCATCCAACATGTTTGGATCGTACATTTATCAGAAAAATGTTAAATGATGAAATCACTCTACTGGCATGGTATTTTCATGGTAATAAAAGGCTTTGTCTGTACCTCAGCAGAAATTAATGTCAATGGAATCATGTTATTGTGAACTTTACTTTGACTATTTTTCTATTTCATTCAGATTCTGTGATGACATGGGCACCATACCTACGGTCTACTGTAAGTATTCTAGCCAAAAAATAGGGAAAAAAAATCCTTGCTTCAATCAAGATTTCTTATTTTACCAGTAGCTATGATGATCATTTCATTTATAATTGTTTTAATTTTTCTTTGAAAAAAATAAACCAAACCAAAAAGCACTTGCAAGGAGATGAAATGTGTATATTTTGATTCAGGCTGCTAGCCTCAAATAGTGAATTTTTCTTCGTATAATGATTGTGCAACATACCAAAGAGTGCATAAACAAGCAAATAATGTATTAATCTTTTCTATTCTCTCACTCTTACTGTGTCTTTCTTTCTGTCTGTCTGTCTCTCTCTCTCAATTCTTATGTGTGTGTGTGTGTGTGTGTGTGTGTGCAGTCACTCTTAGATGTTAACGGCTATGCTGCCGTCCAGAGCCTTGCAGAGAAAACCAAGGCTGCCTTTGACCAGGGTCACTACACCGAGTCCACAACACTGTGGGGAGAGACAGAAGATGCGATAGAAGTGGTAAGATTGTAGATATCATCAACATCCATATGTTTGTTTGTTGTTGATTTTTTTCAGCCATTATTGTTATAGAGGGTAGCAAGGTATGTTTTCCTTTTAGTCAAGGTTGCTGGTCTATGATCCCCTTCCCCAGCATATTTTCAATGTGGAAACACGAGTTTGTTTATGTTTTGTCTTCCAAAAACATTTACCATCAGAGTGTGCGACAAAAAGAGCTCAAAATGTCCATTTTGTTGTCTCGCCAGCATAGTGGATGTGAGATATAGGCATCACTTTCTTGCTGTCGTCGTTTTCGTTGTCATTGTCAATGATTATAAACCATATTTAGAATAGCTCATATCACACACAAACACACAAAAATGAATTTGCCTTCTATGCACATAAGGAGAATATACAAATAAAGGAAAATAGACGTAAGAGAGAGAAGAGAAGGACAGGGTGGGATAAAAAGTGACAAAACTTTGACATACAGCACAGAACCTAATCCATTGTCAAGAGAATGTCTTCAAAAGACTGTTGGATGGATATTGTCCTCATGTCTTGTTCTGTGTTTTGTATGTATTACAGGATTACCATTATAGTTTTGCATTTCTGCTAAGAGATAAATCATGAAGTAAACCTTTTGATTTGTGAGTGGACATGTGTCTGTTTTGTTTGTTTGTTTGTTCGCACAGCAGCAAGTCAATACATAATCAAATGCTGACAAATTTGCTCTTAAACAGACCGCACTGTATGACATTTAGAAAGTTAAAACAAGTTTAGATTTGAATTTATTTTATGGCATGCCAGTAATTTGCAAATGGCATTGCTAACAGAAGGCAATCTTCTTTTTTCTCTTTTGTATTAACAGAATACTGACAATGTGAACTTCTACAACATCTTGCAGCACAATGTTCCAGATGAGAAGATGATCAAAACTGCTTCAGTGTTTGGTATGCTGGGGAAATAGTTTTATGTTTCAGTTTGTGTATTTCAAAGACTACAGTCAGGCATATGAAAACAGGAAGAAAGAAAGAAAAGAAATGAGACTTGAAACTTGCCCCAAGGCTTCTTTGTAATGAGTATAAATATAGTCTTAGCAAATGTGATGCCAGGTAGGAGGTGCCTCCATTTCAGGTCACTTCTGGAGAAGATTTTGAAGCGTCGTTACTCTATCTGAGGGATCACTATGAGCTAGCCTCTATTGTGTGCTTTTTGTGATTCCTCCACTATCATCTATATGTTTGTTTGGTTTTTTCTGTATGACCAATGTTTTTGTTGTTTTAATGCCTGATGTGGAAATAAACTCAATTAAATTCAAGATTTCCCTGAATGTGTCAGCATGGGAAATGCATAAATGCAAGGTCCAGAATTGAGGCTGATTTCTCCTAGATTTTACTGGCAAACTGGTTACCCGATCTATTAATAGTCATAGTTTGTTTGATTGTTGAGGTTGTTGTTGTTGTTGTTGTTGTTGTTGTTGTTGTTTTTGGTTGTTGTTGTTTTTTTTTGTGGGGGGCAGTCACATCTGAAAGACAAGTTGATGTGTCTATAAATCATCAGCCTTGTTTCACTCATGAATGCCCCGCCCCCACTGCAAAATCCCCTCAGCTACCCCCACCCCTTCCCATGTACATACATTTTTTGATAGCATGGTCATTCACTTGATTGACTGAATGCTTGATGTTGATGAGATATTGTAGTAAGTCAACTTGTAACATAAATCAACTCAGATAATCTATTATGCTGTCAATTTATTCACGCTTGTATATCTTCTCAGAGCGTTTGCGCCATCGTCATTTGGACGTTTACTCCAACGATGCCCTGAGCGAGCTCATGAATGGACCGATCAAGAAGAAGCTGGGGATCCCAAGCAGTGTAACATGGGGAGGTAAGATGACCTTAAAGTACCATTTAGGTATCCATGGAAACAGCCTGCCACCAGTTGACTGCATAGGATGACCAATGGGAGGGGAGGGAGCAGGATTCATGATAATGATCATATTGAAGACATGTCAGTAACATTTGATGTTAGGTGGTTGTGATGTTTAGCCTCTCTCTTCGTGCACTGTAGAGGGTGAGGGATGCATTACAAAGTCTTGATTTTATGGACATGAATGCTATGAATACTCTGTCTAATTCATTGTTATATAAAAACATATTTTATCATGATATATTATATGCCTAAGTATGTATTTATCTTTAAGATTTGTGACTGCTTGTCAGGGGGCGGATCCAGGAATGCCGTAAACAGGGGGCGTCTTTACAAAAATTAAAGGGGGGTGCAAGCACCCCTCCCCCATTTTTTCTTTTGTTTTCTTTTGTTTTTAATAAAAAATAAAGGGGGAGGGGGTGTGCCCAGTGCGCTCCCCCTGGATCTGCCACTGCTTGTAGATATGACTTGAATCAGCCCAATGGGTAACTGTATGCAAACTCATGATTAACTGACCCTTTGTGTGGCATGAGTTCCCTGATGGGTCAGATATTGAGAATACATAATTTTTTTTTTCTCTCTCTCTTTGCCACTGATTTGTAAGTAAACAGGAACTGAGCTTTTACATAATTTTGCACTCAAAATCATCCTGAAAGCAATTTGTTTATTACTACCCATGTTCCTTCTCCCTCAAGGTCAATCAGGGGAGGTGTTTGAGAAGCAGAGCGAAGACTTCATGAAACCTGTCATCGATATTGGTGAGTAAGCTTGTCACACTAAAGTTTCATCAGTAATCCGTATTGTGTCAATATCTAGAAAAAAGGTGCTTCTAAAAGTTCATGTGCATATTCTGCCAGTGGCACAATTTATGGTTTAATCTACTGAGATTGGAGTACCACAACAAGTTGGCACCAAGATTAAAATGGAAATACTAGTAGAAACAAACAAGAAAACAAAGAATGCAGGGACTTTTTATTAAGAAACAAGATTGTGCAAAAAACTGTTTTCAGACAGTTGGCAGTTGCAATTGCTTTTGGATGTTAAAGGATGTGGGACAGTTTATGAGAGTGTTTGTGGAGCTATTGCCAATGCAACTGCATTTATTTGGGCAAGGACATTGTCGTGTAAATGTATTCTGCAGTATGCAAGTATTTTAAATATTTTTATACACACAAACGCCTTTCATAGATTGATGAGCAAACCAGATTTGGGGTTGTTTTTTTGCTGGATCAGTTCATTTTCCCCCTTTTCAGGAAGGATGTAATGGAGGCGTTGGTTATGTTCAGAAATGATGTCACTTCATACTATATCACTAAAGAGAAAAATATCAAAGTCTGTACTCAGTGGGGATAGATTAATTCACGCACAATGTCAGTTTGTCTGTATTTTCATTTGCTTTGGTTTTTTTTACACAGTTGATAACCTGATCACCAACTCTAGTCTTCATGTCATCGTCTACAATGGTCAGCTGGACTTGATTGTGGACACACCAGGTTGGTGACAAGAGTTATTTCCCCCTTGTATTCCATCTAGTGTTTGCCATTACTGGATAGTGACCATCTGCTGTATCTTGAATTTCTGACATGAAGGAATTGGTTTACAAAATTATAGAGATATCTAGAGCAAAGCAGTGAATACAAACTGAGAAAAGAAGCTAGGAAGGAAAGAAGTTTAATACAAGACGTACATGAGATTGTTGATAAAAGGAATATTGAGATTGAATGATCTGCGCTGCATGGACCTGTTTGCTAGGAGAGCTAGAACTTCAAAGTCTTCAGCAAAACATAATATCTGGACAATAGTTACATCTTAACTGTATGCCATGCTAGTGATAGATTTCCAAGAAATCAGTGTATGTATACTGATTACACAATTATTCATTTTAAGATTGCACAAAGAGCTCTGGTGATAATCCTTTGCCTACAGTCAATCTTACGCTCATAAAGATGTGACTGACCCAAATTTGCTTCAATGGCAAATGCATCAATGCCATTCTTGACTCTCAACAGGCACTGAGATCTGGGTCCAGAAGCTAACATGGCCGGGCCTGGCCCATTTTAACAAGACCTCCTGGAGCCCCGAGTACACAACCGCACATCCCACAGACACGGCGCTCTTTGTCAAGAGCTATGATAACTTTGCCTTCTTTTGGATCTTGAAGGCAGGCCACATGGTAAGTGGGTAATACATGATTTGTCATGCCATGTAAAAAAAAAACGAAAAAAAACACACACATGGTCTACATGTGGTTGACCTCTTGCAAGGCCACCAACAAAGAGTGCCAAATGTGAAATATATTTTCGAGTTGTAGTCTTTCTTTTCCTCAAAGCCCTGATCATTTTCCTTGAGAAATTAGTTTTCTCAAAGCAGGAACTTGGAAGATAGAAATGGGAAAAGGAAAAAGATTAGTGAAAATAGATGAGATATATTTGTTTTTTTCACTCGTGCACATTTAAACTTGCATGTGAAACATTAATGTTAGTAAAACTGCCAAGCAAATATGCCAAATATGACAGCTCCTCTAGAGGCAAAGAGTCCAACATGCAAGTAACAGAATTAATTAGATAGACAGATGGACAAATAAATTCATGGACAGTAGGGGTGAGAGAGGGAGTCTGTGACACTGATTGCATGTCGTCCAAAGGTGACAAAACCTTGTATCTCAGTTAACATATAGTGAAAAACTTCCTAGTTCAATTTTGAATATAAGAAATACTGAGTTTTAAAACAGAAGAATTATCATTGTAGTCCAAAACAACATTTCTACATCGTGTGATATCAACATTGATGTTATTTTGCGATATCAAAAGAATGAAGAAGAGTTTTTGCTTTCCTGAAAATTCATGATTTTGAGATGAGACCTTGTCACCCCATGAATGATGTATCTTAAAGATGTAATTTTGGCTAGTATTCCACACAACATGTAATGGGAGCAAAATTAAAAGGGACAGTTAGGTAGTATACACACCTCATGCAAAACAAAACAACAAAAAGACACAAAATCAACCCCACCTGACTCACACGTGACCCCTGTACTCTACCCCACCCCAATAACAACAACTTATGGAGTTAAAGAGTACCTTTCATTTATAGTAATCGTGATGTGCTTTACTTTTTATCATTTCAACCAGGTGCCAGCTGATGCAGGGGATGCAGCGCTCCTGATGTTGGAAATGGTCATCGGCTCTGGCAAGAACTAAGCCAGGTCCTGGATCTGCTCTTGGACCTGTGAAAGATCTGGACCTTGGGTCAAGCCAGGGCTTTGATAAAAGCTTTGACTAATTGATGCCCAGTGATTGCCATATGTTAGTCCCACTACTTGACATGCACTTCTGTTAGGAACTGAGATGAAATGATGCACATTCTGTTAGAAATGAAAATGTCTTCTAATTGACATTCTAAAATCATGTTTATTGTATCACCACAGTTGGATTACCATAGACCCATATCATAAAAAAACAGAAAGAAAAGAGACACTCTTGTCAGAACTTTTGTACAATGATTGCAGTTACAATAATGGCAACTTGGAAAGCATTCATCCAGCCAACGAGTATCCGAGTCATTGCTGGTGGTAACTGTATGTGATGTCACATTGATTGGAACTATGCGTAGAGTAGGCTCCTTGGAATGATTTGACAGTGAGTACTTTGTAATGTGTTCAGGAAGAGCCATGGTGTGATTCCATAGCATATTTTTTATTTTATGCGGAGATTGACTGCTGTGAGTGTTGTAGTGCAAATATGTGACACAAGTTGATTCTAACATGAAAGCTCATAACCAAGGACAAAATGGAGTGTCATAGCATGTCAGCGGGGATCAGTGTGAGATGAGAAAGTGCTGTGACCTGAATGGTAAAGGAGTCAATATTTGTTTTATATACCAAATGATATGACATGATGTTTTTGTTGGAAATATTGCCGAGACCTCACTGATTAACAATTCCTTACAGGCCACCCGCATAGGTTAGCAAATAAAGTACCGATACTCATTGAGTACATATTGAGCTGGTTGTTCTGTGTTTCAACTGTTTTATAAATTGATTGTAAAAAAAACAAATAATGTTGATGACACAATAACTTCTCTCAGCTCTTATCAGATCTCTTTCTGATGACACTCACTCTTTTCAAGTGTTTATTTTCAAGTGTTTGGAGCACTCTCTGTCCTGACAATCACCAATAAGAGGCTGTCATTTTGAAAATAAACATAAAATCATCCATTGGTTGCAGCAGTTAAAAGAAAATAATGATTAACAAAAATCAACATGTGCAATTACCTATGGACATTATCTGGCAGTTGAGACTTCGTGTTGACGTTCTCTGAAATACATGTATGAATATAAACTTTCTATATCTGTATAACCTGTATCCGTTTGTACAGTTGCTGGGTGTGTTACACAGTGTCACTGGAACTTATAAATGATCTTTGATCATTGTATGACTTGAGATGTAATATCACATATAACAATATGTGGAGTGTGTTAAGATAACTTGGTACACCGATTCTGTGACAATTCTATGAGAAAACAGAAAGGGGATACGAAGGGAAATGTGTAAGCATTTGTATTTTGTCTTTGACATTCCATATCATGTGAATAACCAACATTTATATCTCACAATGTACTACACTATGAACTCTTGAAATTTATAATCAGGGACAATAATTTAGAGTCATTGTGCAGTTCCCATAGATGAAAAAAAAAAAAATTGCTGAAGGTTCACATCATACATAATGCGATATAGAAAGTCTTGATTGTAATCTGTCTTTGCTCGTATCTGTCTGTTTGTTGTAGAGGACTGTTCCTGTTTAAAAGACATATTGTAAAAGAGGAAATGTTTGCACATTTTGCTCAAAAAACCAGTGCGAAAATAAAACCACACAAATTTTCATGCTTATTATAAGTATTACACTATTCTATGTTTTGATTCAGCAGAATTTAAAACTTGAAAATAGTCTTACCTGGAAGAGCATGATAAAATATGTGAAAATTTCCACTTTTACAGTACATGTATATGCCAATATCAGTACTATGCCTTAGGTATACATGCAACAAATTCATAAAGAGTGCTTCAGCTTTGATCGGAAGGTGAAACCAAATTATTTTTCCAGGATCATGTTGTGCTTGTGTGTGGATGTGGTTTTACATTTCATTTCATATCTACCCCAATCTGTCCCCGGATTGTGCTGCACTGAAATGCCCAGATTCAGGATACATCTTCTTTGAAGCATGCTACAATTGTATTTTGTTGCAACAGAGGCTAAATAAAGTCATCATAGATAAGAGGGATGTAGAAACAAGAATGTACATATAAATTTACATTTAATAGGAGATATTCCAGTCCTTGCTTTTCACAGACTTTATTGCAATCATGTGCCATTCTGAATGGGAATACTAATGCAAGCAGAGAAATCTTTATTAGAAGTGAACAATTAATGACTAAAAATGTTGCTATGTATAAGTTTTATGTTACCAGAATTCAGTGATGTTTTAATTTGTGTCATTTTTACCCATGTGGAAGGAAAAATTTTGTATTGCACATGTAATGTTTTGTCAAATATCTAATGAAATATCTAATTGATGCCTTGTTTAACTTGCACATGCTGAAGGAAGATACACTGTATGCGCGGACAAGTTTCTGCTACCAATGTACAGTGTTATTGCCATTGACGTGTGTGAATCAGCATTCAACTACATTATTCTCCTTTCATTTCTCTGACAGGTTTCAATTGTTTTGTTATCTTATGTTTGATTCATATCTTGAATGTGAAGGTATTATGTACACATATGTGAATAAATTTGACATCTAATTTGGATAGATTAGTCATGACTTTTTGGTAGTTTTTATTGCATTCCTGTGTCATTTTGATGATCTGCATTCTTTGATTATCACTAGTGAAAAAGGATTTTTAGTACAGGTGTACATGGATGATGTCTTTTTCAGTCACCCAACTGAATGCACACTAGATGTTGGCACACATTCGTAAACCACAGCTAGATGTAAACATCGGAGTGTTGGGTAAACATTGGATATGGAAATATTCTTAATATACATTGATACAGAGTTCATCATTTTCCAATACAAGTTTAAACATGTACAGTGTACTAGTCTCTCAACTGCAACGTATAGTAAAAAGTTTTTTTTATAAGGCCCTGCTCATCTATACTACTGTATATACCTTCAATACATATCTGCATGGGGTGCATGTGTCAACTGAACCCTAAAACAACACAAACATATTTTGATGAAAAACACTTGTGAAGTCCAAATCTGTATTTGGATGGGGTGCATGTGTCAACTGAACCCTAGAACACAAACATATTTTGATGAAAAACACTTGTGAAGTCCAAGTCGATATTCATTCAAACATAAGACTTTATTTCTCAGATGGAGTGAGATTGATAGACAAAACAAATACAAAAATTCATGTGCGTACTGTCTCTCTTTTGAAACACAGGAATAGATGCAAAGTAGCAATGCTCAGAGAAAGCTAAAAAAATTATTTTCTGTCCAAAGAGAAGTCACTCCAACAGTGAACATTTAATTGTCAAAAAGCAGGAGTTAAAAACTCTTCATACACGCCTTTCCTTTCATCACAGTCGATCTTGCTTTTAATTTTGACTGTATCTAGAAAGAACACATTAAATTTTCACACCCTCAGGTAGTAATATTGTAAAGCAATATCTTGTTAGGAACACATACTCCCAAGTAAATGAGCCACAATCCTATAACATCCCAAGGTGCACATATTGGTAAGTTCCCCCCTTGGCTCTTTGCTGTACGGGCTTTGGAATTTGACTGTACTGTATCAAAAAGACACAAAATACATGTATATAATTTCATATGAAAGCCATGCATGCTCATATCAGTCATTAAAGGGGAAAAGGAGCAGTCCATTCACACATACATGTACTTCTATACCGTCAACACTATAAAAACAGTACAATAATTAAAATGATACCAATAGCAAACCTGGATCACGCAGACCCAGACACAACTTTGCTCCAATTTCTTGAGTGTATCTATGTCTCTTTGAGGTATGTGGAGGGAAAATGGAAATCTGTATTGTTACCTTCACTCTGCAGATTCTGAGTACATGTATTACACCGCAGTCAATGGAAGTTGCCTGAGCATGTACTATGAATGAGCTACAATGATCCTTATGGTGATGAATGTTCACACGTCTCGCTTCTGAATGTCACACAATGTAGGATCTTGGATGAACATGTATGGACGATTAACTGTATAGGACAAGATGTACATTTCAGTGCTGGCCTCACAAAGGAACAATCATATGTGGCACACAGTTTAATCCCACACAGAGATACATTCACTAATTAGTTGGTGATGGTCTATCATTATTTCAGGTGCCTTTGGGGAAATCACCAGTAGCACAGGGACAAAAAAAAAAAACCCAACAACCTGTACACATGTCTGTCAAAATTTTTGCACAAAGGTACTTGCACTGCATCCTACATATGAGAAAGTTAAGCAAAGTAGGGCATTCATAAGAAATGAAGTGTCTATTCAAGTAACAAATCAATACATAGCTGAGCAGGAAGTAGCTCCTCTTAGATCATTTACAGTGGCAAGAAAAATAAGATTATCTAAGAAATGTCCATGGTGAGGTTCAAGCAAAGGTAGTTCAGCATGTAAGATATTAATAGAACACATGACTATTGATAGGACAGACACAACTTAACATCTCATTTCATGTATTCTTATTGTACAAGGGTACATCTTCATCCAACCCCTTGCCTTTTTCTTTTTCCTCTCGTAAATCAATGTCCAAAATATTCTTAAACATTTGACACTGCCTTCGTGTATCTCAAAATCTCAAATTAAGCATAAAGAGACAAACTGATTTAAAACAAATCCCATATTTCATGCCATCTGACTTTGATTGCATGCTGACCTTGCTTACATGCCCATATGGTAGGAAATCTGACTGCCAAACGTGCTGCCATATCTTCACAACAATCATGAAATAATCCTCCAACTCACTTCTCAGTCTCTTCACATTCTTTGACCCGTTCTGTCACTGTTTTTCAGGGCATTCTGATGAGAATTGTGCATGTGCTGCATAATGGGCTTTCAACACAGCTAATTGCACACTATAACACTTGCCCGGTCACAGCATAGAAAATATAGAACATCTCAAAATTGAAATTCTTTGTAGAAAAAGTTCATTGAAATCTGTGAAATAATGTTGCTAGAGGAGTTTGCATTGAAAAATAACGCCATTGACAACTTTGGGCACGGATGTACAAAAATAAACAATATGACGTGTCTGCATCTTCACTGATACCTGGCAAAGTTTGCAACATATCATTCCACGTTCATGTATCCTTCTAAGCATAGGACTAGAATATCTGTTCTTTCATATATCAAGCAAACTGAAATGTGTTCCAAGATGAAACAGAGCAACTCATTTACATTGATGAGGCTCCGAATTCTACCTTCCTTACAAAAACAACTCTTACACAAACATTCAGTTCATAATCTAAAGAGATACCCTCTCCTCCTCCTCTCCTAAAAAGAAAAAGTAATAATGAAATTAAAAATAAATGAGAGAATGAACCACTTTAGTGGGAAAATACATTTAACACTGAGAGATGATATAAGAAATAGTGACAGAATTCTGTAAAATTATTATTCATGTATTTCATTTTAAAAATCCAATAAAGTAACTTGAAATCATAATTGAAAAACATAGAATATTTCCTACAGGGCATGTGTATGGCCAAATATATATTCTTAAAATTAATCAGTGCATTGTATAGCTAATACTACATTTGTAATTTCAAGTTTATTGGGCTTGTGACACAGCACAGTGAATGAATCTTACACTAGTCATGTGTTCTGTATGTACCATACCTACGTCAAATCCAAGCATCCAAAACGTAGATCATGTTATCGGTGTAGCATTCTCCTAAATTCTCATCAAGAATGAACTTTAAATGTAAAACATAGTTTCCATATATGCCTGCAGAAAGTGTGAATTTTTGCTATAAAATGGGCACACATGCTTAAGAAATGTACAAAATAATGATGTGATAATACAATTTCAGTTGGGCATTAACAAAAATGAGGAAATATTTTATACCAAAAAGATATGCTGACAGTATTGCAATCTGAAAACATATTCGACTGTGGTTGCTACATAATGTTTTACTATCAATTACAAATTAGGAAATAGCAGTATCCACTTATCTTCTGCGTGAATTTAAATTACGAGCAGCTTGTTGCGAAAGACCACAATCAATCATCACTTAAGGTTCTACCTACCCATTACTGAATGGGAAGGGAGCTTCAGGAATAAAAGTTGGGTACTCCGATATAAATTATTTTACACTTTTCATCTAAAAAATGTTCTAAATCAACTCATTACTACTCCAGCTTGTCCTATTAAACCATGAAAGGATAAAATATCTACCTGGGAAAAACAACAACAACAAAAAAATAAGTTGAGATCTGCTACCTTCTCAGGATAGACACAACTGATTTCTCAGTGGACATTTCACCGAAAATGTCTACGAGCACTTGTTGTCACAGAAACCCATCATATACAGTGGATTACACACCTCCATATGGCTTGAACTGTAAGTTCATTCATATTGGACATTTTGGAAGCACAGTGGGGTGGTCATAAAAATGAATTAATGTCACATTCCCTTGGGACACCAAACTGAAAAACACTGAGGTAAAGTCATATTCAGAGAGTTAAAATTAAACACAAAAACAAAAACAGAAACAAGCATGCACACAAATAAATCTAGTGTCTGAAAACTGTCTCAAAGCTATGTATCACAACTGTTTGTTGTACGTAAAAACTAATCCATAGATTTAAATAAAAAATATTTCATACATTTCAACAGCTACAGTCTACTGAAATGGACTAAATACAGTGATCTAGTAAGAATTGCAGCATGTTGCTACGGTAACGAGGTTATGAGGCTCTACATCTTCCGGTAACAATATGCAGTGAAATTCAAATGTGCTCTAATACACACTGACTTCAATGACTTTCATCATGTGTATTCTGTGACTAACATTCATATGACAAACTGCTATTTCTTTAAACCCTAATGCATAATCCTGCTTGAGAATACTTCATGATATATTTCATTTGCTTTGCTTGTTATATTCATTTTCTCAATATATAGAGTTCTTGAAGGTCACTTTGCTATACCAAACACGTTGTCATATGTAAGAACAATTCACCGAATGACTTTAGTGAAAGAACAATTCAAATTCTCTCTTAGTCACATCAGCAAACATCATATTCTACCTCCATTTGACGAGATCTCAAATATTGCCTTCCCACATATCGGCCTGCTGTCTCTTCTCTTCTCTCTTCTTTTCTGTAAAAGTAAACAGAGAAGGGCATATTGGATTATGAACCATATTTAAACCACACATGCATGGGGAAGGCTCCAGCAAAACAACAACAGAGAGAGGGTTAATAGGAAAAGTAAAAGAAAAATGAACAAGACATCTGTTCATATATGATAAGTTTACTGTGAAGTATTGTGATGATAACAAGAAATGCAGTGACCTAAATCCTAGGGGCACATCCTTCTGAGTTAGTAATTCAATTAACTGTCTTTTTCAAGTTTCAAGTTTATTTCCACAAATTCAGTTCAGTTTTTCCATCTGAGGTAATGATTAAAAGCATGTTATCTTTCTTACATGTATCATTTTTGGTCCTGCAGAGACCAGAGCTAAGTAATTCTGATATCCCTAGCCGATACCCCATTTCATAGACCCTTTTTATACAACAAATAATACACACGTTTAAGTTCATGATTTCAGAGGAGATGCAACACACTCTTGTGCATTCACAATATCGTGCATACTGCACCATTGTAAATATGCACTCTTGCCTGTACATTATCTGTATACTGTCTACAATATAAATGTTGGCATGTCATCATCTTTCTATTTCAATCAATCAACCCTCCATCAAAATGGTTGCATCCAGCATTGCTTAATGAGTCACTATCCAATCAGCATGAAGCAAGGACTTTACCCACCTTTGGCTTCCTTCAGTTTCTGTTTCTCTGCTGCCCTCTGCTCCTTGCTGACGGTCGACTTGATGCCGAGGGCGCTGGATACCATTCGTCGTGCTGCCACCGAGCTCGTCTCTGGGCGCGGCTTGTAAGGCTGGAGAAATTCAGCCACGCCCTTGGCCTTCTGCTTGGACTGCTTCGTGGCGAGGGAAAGAGGGCGTGTCCTCATCATGGGATTCTGTAGGCTGAGGGCATCCTCAGCTGTAACAGATTAAATGGTTTTGGGCAAAAATAAATTCACACCCGCATATTAAGTCTTTCCCATAACTGTGAATCTATTAGCTACATTACAATAATCTTGACGATCACAAAATGCCAACAAATCAAGTATTTTACATCATGACCATAACATAAAAACAAACATTGAGGTTCCATTATCCTCAAATCAAGGGATATCTGTATAGTGGTACTACATCAAAACAAAAGCCATCACTCCTTGGTCATCCTCTCAATTAGCAATTACTGACAAGTAGGTATGACAGAGATTGTTTGCTTGTTTGATTTTAACATGTATGATCTTATTTCTTTTCTTCATTTGAATTGATATAATTCGAAAGATAGCATAGAAGGAAGGCTTTTACAATACTGTTTCATAGGAACATATTTTCGTAATGTACAAGGAAAATACATTATGGTTTGGTTGCCTTTTCCTCTACTGTTTTCTCAAAACCAGGAAATTTGAAATAATTTTCTTTTTCATAGATTGCTATATCACTGTAATTTGACATATGGTACGGAAGTGTTGTGGTATGGCTTAACCTAAACAGTCCTGTAATTAAATGTCCAGCATCCACAACAGCGCTGTTTACACTACAATTTCTTTGCTTTTACTTCTTGTTTTTGTTTTCATAGTTTTTGTTTAGTGTTGTTTTCTTCCAACAATGTTAGGAGGCCATTCCATTCCTACATGTCATTTGGCTCATGAAACAGATGAGTATGCACTCATATCAACCAAACTGGAATCTGTGCATGACATTCGGCCTTGAACAACTATGTAATGATTGCCAGTATATATGTGACCCTGCACCTCAAAACAAACAAAAAGTCGCCAGACATGAATTTTTAGTTAAGACCATATTCTGAAAGAGCAGACTTTAAGCTTTAAAATGATGTATAACTCAAATCAAATGGACTCTCCTAACCTATCTAAATATTGGAAAGAAAGCACAAACTCAGGAAAAGTGTGAACTGAGAAAAGAGGCTCTGAAGTACAGTGTTTATTCAAGCGCTTAATCTTTACCAAACCGTGCTGGCTGTGCGATGAATGGGACAAAAAAAAAACAACAGATGTAAACCACCACAGTAACAACAATGAAGGGATTACCAGATTAAATTGAAATTAAACATGCCTTATTAACACATTCTGTCCATAATTAATGCCAACTTTCAAAGCAGTAGCACTATCCTTTCAAAAGTTATTAGAGTTGAAAGTGAAGAGTGTGGAAAAGGTTTTTCAGAAATGAAAAAGGGATTCTAAAGACACACCTAATCACACTATTCTACCACAAATGTTCGAGATAAACTGCTAAAAAAACACACTTTCCTGCCCGTTTTATGATACCAAATTTTAGCATAATGTAAAAGAAGACCCGCTCTTTCAGAAAATATGAAAAAGTCAAGTTCGGCTAGGTTGACCCATTTCACTTATTTTCAGTCCTCACGCAAAATCAGTGTGTGCGACTTTATGTTGGTTTTGAGGTGCACGGTCACATATGCTTCCAGCATACATCTGCACAAACATGCATAGTACTGAAATGCATATTTACACAGCAGTGATTTATCTAAAGGGCACACAGTACCATAGTTACATAAACTTGTACACAAAATATAGTACACAGTATAAAAGTTACATACACTTGTACACACAATATACTTCTGTGACCAACCAGCCTAGTGTAAAAAAACTATAGCATTGTCAAAAGTAAGATTTGCAATGTAACATGAGATGTGATGTAGGCAATCAAATGACACATACACATAAAAATTGCATCAGGCAATATTCCAGTGTAGTTTGTAAAACTATCACAAACACAATGATGAAAAACAACAAGTTCTCACCAATCTGTACTGTGGCAAACACGACCAAGGCATGTGTATCATCAACCCACTTGATGTCAAAGCCCTTGTTTCTGGTGGGGAGGAAAACAGAGTTTAATATCCATCAGACAAAATACACTGTATTTGAAAGGCAGGAGGGCAGGATCACTAGTAAATTATAAAACACGAAAAGCAACAACAGCAAAAACAAGCTATCTACATGACTGCTGAGGATCTACTCTTGACACACAATTTGAATTCTGTGTCTAATCTGAGCAGTAATCAACAACCCACTAGTGTAACCAGATGAGTCGATGGTGAACATCACTTGGCTTGAAACAAAGCAAATGCTGTTTCAAAGGAAATCTTACACAGATTCATCATACATACAAAGTGTATTCAGAGATGCCATCCCCTTACATACAACATATTACACAACTATCAGAGATAACACAGCCAAATTGAGATTTTGAATATTTACATATGTATGCCGAGATGCCATCCCCTTACATACAACATATCATATATTATAAAATACAGCCAAATTGAGATTTTGAATATTTAAATATGTATGCTGATAACATTTGTAGTCAACAACATAATTTGCAATGACTGCTCTGAAATCTTTCTGAGATTTAAAAAAAAAAGACTAATGCTGTGTTATATTCTTTGCAAGATATGATAGAAAATTGAAACAAAATGCTGAGTTCATCCAGTGTTTTCATCTTAATACCCTCAAACAAAAGCAAAAACTAAGCACCTAAATGTTTAAACAGATGCCATTTCAATCAGATGCATAAGAAAATGCAACATGTGCAAACTTACTTGAATGCACTAAATGCCATCATGAGGTCTGCTGTCTTGAAATCATTTGGAAAATCATACACCTCAATCACATGTTCCAATTCTGAAAAAAAAAAGATGAATGCAGAGATATGTTGATAAACTGCCCCACCAAATTTTTGCAGCAATAAGGGACTTGATCACATCAAAAATTGATATAGGGCATCAAACATGAATGATTACTAGTAGAAAGAATCAATAAAGTCAGTTTATGCTTCTAGTATTGTAATGAGAGAGAAAGAAAACCTTGATATTGCAGTCAGTTTCTAAACCATTTTAAAATCCAGCTCCTCAACTGTATGCAAATATGTATTCTGTACACCATATGCATGCTCAAAACAAGACTCCTTCAAAATAACAACTTTGGCAAGTACTTTCGATATCAGAGAAATTGATAATATGCACTTAATCATTTCCATATCACTGGTACAAACCTCAACAGTCAAAATCTTAGTGCAACATAAATAACAAGGAGATTTGGCAAAATACAGAATTTCCAAACTTACTTGAATATTCCAGAGTGTCTTTGGGTGAAAAATTGTAGTAATCATTGGCAGCTTTTTTAACTGAGACGGCAACTCCTCCAACACCCTCAGTAATCTACAAGAAATAACAGATATTGATGCTATGGAATGAAGCAACATCATGCATCAAACTGCTCATAGTAATATTTACAGTGGATTGCAGTAAACAGAGCTTGCATCAGGACACAGTGTGTCCAAAATAGAATGGCTTAGTGTGCATTTCTGAAATCTCAAACGTCAGAACATCAGAAAAAACATAAATTGACATGACGCTGATGCTTTGAGACAAACATTTGCAAATCAATTATAGATCCAGACACTAGTAGTTAGGAACATTCTGATCCATTACTGAAAAATAGCTGACAGATTACTGAACATCAAAATAGCACAAATAATGTGATTCACACTTTAACAATTACCACACCTAACTTGGGAGGTTGCCTATCACAAACATCTATCAGAAAAAAAAAGGGGGGGGATCTCCTAAATCATTACTCCATGCAGAGTGAAGTCTTCTTCAGCATTTGTACTTATATGCCTCATAAAAGCCGATTTCTGTTTTAAAGAATGCAATAATATCTATCATTCAGGTGTTCTCATATACAGTGTTAGTCATCTGCATCAGTTACAATGGTCCTAATTCCTGATATTCTGTCAAACAATGCTTCTATATAATCTGTTGCTCAATACTGCAACTACAGTAAACCTCGGATAAGTCGACGTCGAGTGAGTCGAAAATCACTTAACTCGAAGCAAAATAAAAAGTCCCGATTTTTCCCTATGTATTTTCTCTAAGAAATATTTGGATAAGCCGAAGTACGAGAGTCGAATTTCGGCTGTGTCGAAGTAAAACATTCAGTCCCTTTTGTACAAAATACACGTAGTTTACATCACTTGAGCCGAAGAAGATTTGTCTGGCATTCTCATTACATTTAGAGGAGAACAAAAAAATCGGCATGTCGCAGAGCCCCGTCCCTGGCCTGCTGCAGGTAAGCATGCACACTCACCGTACCGCTCTGCACGCAATACATACACATGTAAATATGTATACACACAGAACATCGATCCATACTTTATCCATACACACAGCACATCCATACTTTATCCATGTCAAGCCAGAACTCCTTGGTCAACCAATCGCTGCTTTAATATTTTAGTGACAGGCCAAGTGGGCGGAGCTTGTTTGTGCGTGCCCGGCTGGCTGTATAGTTTTGTTCAATGGAGGTGGGATGGGTCTGGGAGAGTGTTTGTCTCAGGGTAGGTTGACAGTGATGGCTACCTATGTTGCACCACAGACATAGCACATGCACATTGCCGGGCGCAGACATTCTCAGAACTACGTTTAACTACTAGTATTGATACAAATTCCATGTTCAATTTTGAACAAAATAAGAACATTATCTTCAAGAACAGACAAATTTGAATGCAAACACACACACGCACACACACACACACACACACATGCATGCAAATGTACTATAATACATGTACATAACTGTCTGTGAGTCGAAAAAAAATCGACTCTCGCGAGAGTCGAATTTCACTTAAGTCGACGCATTTTTGTCAGTCCCGAGAGCTTCGACTCATGCGAGGTTTACTGTATTGACATATTCTGTAGCAGCCTTGGAAGAAGTGAATGGACAAACCTCCTTAATCTCATCCTCTTTCAGGCTGTTTCCCTCATCATCAAACATGGCATCCCACGAGTCCTCCTCTTCCTCATTCTCTGCCTCCACTCTTCCACCTTTCCCATCATCCATCATCCCATCTTTTCTGTGTTCATCCCTGTCCCTTGCAGGCTCTCCAGCTGCGGAGTCGTGGTCGGACGCTCCACGGGAAACTTCTCTCACAGCTGTATCCTCATCTCTGATGGCACTATCAACTTTGGAGGTCGCGCCAGCTGCAGGATTAGTTTCAGCCATGTTTCCTGGGACCACAGACACACCAGCACCACTCTCTGTCCAGCTCCCAAACTCTGACTGGCTGATGCAGCACTCGCTGTCCTGCTGCCCGACAGTGTCCTTCCCGGGATTTGCAAACTCTGCGGGCAACGCAGCTTCACAGGATTTGATTGCACTGCTGGTCAAGTCGGAAGTGTTTGTTGCTATCAAGGATGCAGTATTTTGATTCACTGGCTTCTCCTGAGCATTGGCTTCTACATAATGTGGTGCAGAGTTCACATTCTTCTGAAAAATATCATCTGCAGAGAACTGTGGTTTGTGGGGAAGCTCCTCTCTGTCTAAGCAGTCAGATTTACCAGTATCAGCTAACAAGTGGGTACCTTGAGGTGGTATGTGTGCAACAGTGCTTGCTTCAGAATGTTTTGATGAATCCAGTCCAGGTGACAGTCTTTCATTTGCATGACTGATGTCTACATCTGTGTTTGCATCACATGAAAGCCTGTTTCTATGGTAACTTGATGCCAATCTCCTGTCACCGGGAGAATGCCTTTCGTCAGTCCTGCCTTGTGTCTGTGAATCCCCTATTTCACTTGGAAGATGCTCGTTGCATTCATCAATTGATGACCCAGCATCTGGCACACTGTGTCTCTCCTTGCAAACTTTCTTGCCTCTTGTGTCTTTGGGAGAAGAATCTTGCTCTTTTGGTGACGCCGCTGCCTTACTGGTATTTCCTGTTTGCCTGCGGCCTCTTGGGACGTAGAGCTGCTGATCTGGTCTCTTGCTCTTCTTCCTGTGTGCGGGAACATAGATACCAAGGATGAATCACAGCTCAATTCATCGAACGCTTTCTTTAAATTCATGAAACAATAACCTGTAGATTTATACAACCAACATCAACTATGACCAAAAAAAAAAAAACTTTCCAATTACGGAGCTAGACATAAAGATTTGGCAAGCTTGTCTGTTAAACTTTCTAGCCTATAGACTTGATTTACTCAAATAGTGACAATTGATTTTCACAATTTGATCTGGAGCAACCGTCCATTTGCAGTCATTTAAGTCAAGATTGATTACAAAACTTTTGGAAGTATTTCAAAAAGAAGAAAACATACAAATAAAACATAAACATTCCGATAATCTGTTTCTTGTCATGAAAATTGCACCTGACATTTCCTGAACAAGCTCCTTTTTTTCAAGGCAAATGGTGATACCCAAAGTGCTCAATCAACAAAAATCAACATGTGACACTTTACTGCACAATGGAGAAATCAATTCTTACGCTGGACGCTCCCGTGGGGAAGTTCTCTTCTCAGATGCTGATGAGGCTGGATGACATCTGAGGGATTCCTGCGCAGGGGTGGAGGTCAATGACCCCTTGGTCTCTTGACCTTGACCCCTCCCTCCAGCAGGGGTCCCTGTCAAAGGTCCTGATCTCCAACAAGAGTTACTGCCGTCTTCTGGTCTATCTGGCATGCTCCTTGACATTCAAGAACAATAATATCATGAATAATAATGATGAAAATGACAATGACAATAACAACAATACTTACTACTAAATACTACTACTGTGACTACTTCTACTTCTACTACTACTACTACTACTACTACTACTACTACTACTACTACTATTTATGATAATAATAATCATCATCATCATAAGAAGAAAAAGAAGAAAGTGGGAAAAAATGATGTCAAGATTAAGCTACTTCATGAAAGATTTGCTGGATACAAGGTTGAATTCCTCAATGATATCATTATGGTGAGGATGATACCATACTGTTGCAATACACATGGTAAGTGTACCTCACAAGTCCACTTTCTGTGTCCACACTAGAGGTACAGTATATCTCTCCATGTTGTACAATAAGAACATGGAGAACAAGCAGGAAGAACAAGAGTAGAGATTACTTATGATGGGTATTATGCCACATTAGTGAAACTGACCCTTACCTCAACAATTTAGAACATACTACTGTCCTCCTGTCATCACCTTGACCAATACTGAAGCTGCACAGATCTGAATAGTCTTCCACAGACTTGTGGATCAGCAGACGATAGTAGCTTGTGACAGGAGGGAAAACCAAGACAACTGTCTCGGCAGCATACCTGCTGATAGACATGAAGAAAGCAGCAGAAAGCAAATTTGAAAAGAGACAATATATATATACTTAAATAAAAAGTTAGATGCATTATGATTAAAATTACATTTGTAAGCTAGCGAAGGCCCTCTCGTAAACGTGACATCCTCCCTTTGCTTTGATCGGCCATAAGAAAGGGTGCTGAGAAGTAAAACAGAAGTGATAAGTCCATTTGAGAGAAAAAGATGAGTGACATTTTTAAAAGCTACAGTTGGAGTGTCCAAGTGACTGAAATAGTAAGCAAAAGGAGATCTAGCCCAAGCCCTGGCCTAAAACACAGATGTAAATAATGTAAATGAATACATATGTGCACATAATGCTTTTGTCACAACAGTAATAGATCTAGATCTAGCAATATAGGGGAGTAACAAGTCTACTTCATTGACATCGCATTGACATGGTCCATTGAAATTGATTACTCATTTGTGTAGGCCAAAAAGGTTTTAGAGTAAGCTGACGGGAATCTGACTTCTTTAGCTTTTCTGCAATATCTATTCCACTAAAAAAACTCATAATTAAACGTATCTACAACAATCAATGTATGTTAGACCTAACTAATTTATCCCAATGTTGATTTTGTAAAATACAGCACAGAATTTCAGAAAATCCCAAAAATTATTGCTACAATACTGGATCAGAATCAATGTTCAATGTCACTGCATGCAAGGGCTGCTGAGAATGGACGCAGCATATCTTGTTGGCACAAGGTTGCTCATCGGGGATGTTGCAGCGCCTGTTGGTCGTCAAATTACTAGTATGGCAAGTCGAGACTTGCATTCAACCCAACTAGTCATTGCATCGGTATGTAATATTAATACAGAGGTTTTGTTTCATTTTTCGTCGTTTAGGAATGCACTGTTAGAACAATAGATTAACATCTCTACAGTGCAGAATCCAAGTATACTTTCAAAGTTTCTGGCAGCAAACCATTAAACTTTAAAGACTGGAACACCCTGCCTACTGAAACCAAATATAGAAAATGTCATCTTCTAAAAAATGTCAATCCTCCTTGGAAGCAAATTGATTTAATCTGTGTCCACACCACACTGCACTGACACTTGGCTTGTCTGGACGTGATGTTGACGACAGCGATGTCCAGTCAACATTCAGAAGATTCTGACAACACAGCTACAGTCACAGTCTGTAAATTGCTATAATGAGAGGCCTTGGCTTTGGGCATACGTCAGTAGGGTATACTAACACATATTTGCACGTATCGGACTAGACGTATCACACTGAATTTGGTATGCCGAAACTACCTGTCATACTATGAGCATTGAAGCAGAGACAGTACCTTTCCGGTGTCACAGAAGTGCTGGAAAGATCTTCCCGAAAGCGAGAAATATCCTCATCTACTAAGTCACAGAAACTGCTGTCGAAAGTGTTCAGATATCTTCTGTCAATGTAGTGCGCCAGTTTGTCTGTCTTTACAGCTTCAGCTTGGTATCGATCATGTCCGATTGCACTTTGAGGCAGCGTTGCCAGGTCCCAACAGAGCAAAATCACCAAAAGGCTTGTAAAAAATCACCAAAAGCCATCAAAAATCACCAATTTGGCAAAGCGTAGGTAAGGCTTAAATTTCAAGACAAGATTATGTCAATAAACCTTTATCAAACACTCTGAGCGAGTCTCGGTGCAATTTTCGGCGCGCCGTAGTCACACATACTAAATGCAAAATGTGTACGATGTGTATGGATATGTGAGTGTTTGTGTGTGTCGAGTGACAAAAAAGGGGCACATCTTATGTTTCTACAGGAAATAAGGGGAAAACTTTGGGCAAAATGCATTTTCGTTTTCAATTAGTGTGATTATTTTTTATTGGTCTAAAAATCACCAAAAAGTTACCAAAAATCACCAAATTTTGATTTGGTTACCAGGCTAAAATTTTGTCACCAAACAACTTCAAAAATCACCAAATTTCACCCTTTTTGGTTCCCGAAATCACCATCTGGCAACACTGCTTTGAGGCCGAGGTCATCCAAACTGATTTCGAAATAAAGACCTAGCCACACGCGTGTGTCTTTACCATCCAGCTGCACGCGTGCGGTTGTTCTAATTAGGATGGTTGCAAATAATAGTGATAGTGATAACAAAGTATTTCTCAATGGAGTTCCAAATACAACGTATTTAAGTTATAATAGCTTTCAAAAAAAAAAACCAGAACAAAGGTAAATACCTGAAAAAAGCCTTAGGCCCTATACCATGATGACAAAGAGAGATAAAGAAAGAAAAAGAGATAAAGATGATCATATGGCACAAGAAATTGTAGAAATTTTTACTTACCTCAGATTCGAACATCCTCCTACAAAGAGTCAATATTCTTTCGAAGCCCTCAAATCTGGAATTCCATCCACTCTGATGTGAAATGTAAGAAAACGGTACAAAGTTTTAAGAAAGCTATCAAGCGTATTTTACTTGAAAGGTATTCTGGAAGTTACCACAATATCTTTTTATGAATTTATAAGAGACTAGCAAGATAGGGTGTGTTTGTGAAAATGGCATCTTGTGTATTGTTAATGTGCTGGTGTATGTTTTTGTCTGTGTATGCATGTGTGTGTATGTGTATGTGTGAGTGTGTGTGTGTGCCAACGTTTTTCTCTGTATTTACGCTGTATTTACTTTTCCAGGGTTAGTTTTCAGGGGCAGATCCAGGAATTCTGTAAAGGGGGGGGGGGCGTAACTATTATTTTTGGTGCCACTTCCGGGTTTCATTTCATTTTTTTTCTTTTTATTTCTTTTGTTTTTAACAATAGTTAAAGGGGGGGGGGCGTGCGCCTCTTGCGCCCCCCTCTGGATTCACCACTGGTTTTAAATAAGCTAGGCCCATTGCCTTCTCACTAACCCCTTCACTTGATATCTTTGGTTGTTTGTTTGCTTTGTTTGTTTGTTGTCACATTGTCAAGTTATACTTGTCATACCATTGTCACATTTTATGTATGCATGTTTTATTAAGTGAAAATAAATAAAATGAAATGAGAAAAAATGAAATGCTCGCAACATGACAGTTCCATGGTGGGCCTATACGTGTGTGACAACTGATTATCCATCTTCAGCTGCATCATTAAACCCTCTTTAATTATAGGCACATAGGCCTATGGCATAATGATAATCTATCCATCCATGATCTATTGATTCTATTCATGATCAGAAACATAGTTGACTCAAATTAACGTGCACTGAGAGACCTACTCTACATGCAGGAAAGTGTGGTGAGAATAGTACTGAATATATGTCATTTATAGTGCAGGCATTATAAGCGTGAAGTGCAGGCATTATAAGCGAAAGACAGATGAATAGATAGATACATGTAGATAGATACATATTCATAGAAAGATAGATAGATAGATAGATAGATAGTTATAGATATGATAGATAGATAGATAGATAGATAGATAGATAGATAGATAGATAGACAGACAGAGAGATGGATAAATTGACTACAGTAGATAGATAGATAGATAGATAGATAGATAGATAGATAGATAGATAGATAGATAGACAGATAGATAGATAGATAGATAGATAGATAGATAGATAGATAGATAGATAAATAGATACTAGTAGATAGATAGATAGATAGATAGATAGATAGATAGATAAATAAATAGATAGATAGATAGATAGATAGATAGATACATAGATAGATAGATAGATAAATAGATGGATAGATAGATAGATACATGTAGACGAATAGACAGACAGATAGACGCCCACTTACCCCGGCCCCCTACTCCCCACCCCGGAGAGCCTTGTCCCCCTGCCGTACCGCACCGCACCGCACCCCCCCCCCCCCCCCCCCCCCCCCCCCCCCACCGGCCTTGGCCCTTCAGTTCGTGCATAATAGATGCAGCCATAGATTGCGTCAGTGCGAAGTCATCCGATGCATCATGTCGTTGATTTCTGTAGAAAGTGTTCAAGCTTTTGGCGAAGAAGTGAACCAGACAGAAAAGTAAGTGTTTGCCAGATATCCCCTACGCAATGCAATAAACGTGAGTCTGCTAAGTCTCTCAGAAATCGGCAGTGACTTCTCACAGAGAAATATTTCGAGCATCGTCAAAGTACTTCATGAGTTTATGCTCAGTCCGATATGTTCATATTTATGGTGGCAAAGGGTCCATACGCTATAGCATTGGAGGTCAATTGTCCCATTGCATTGTCCATCATTCATTGATGTTCATGTGCTATCCATGTCGAGTAGACAGCCACAGGTAGAGACCTAGATCTAGAACATTTTCTAGGCTCTAGTCTAGTAGAAATTCTAGATGGTTCTGGACTTGTTGGTGTAAGTAGTACAGTGCTACTCTACTACTAGAACCTCTAGTTTGTTGTTGTTTTTTGTGTGTTTATTTTGCTGCTTGACTGTGCTGTGAGTGTAAAGTTTACTTGTTTTTTGAGCCTCCTTTTGCTTGTCATCTCATGTGTAAAATATAGACAAGATAGACACGCGTTGTTTCGAGTCATTGGCTGAGCAACGAATGATATTGAACACTCCAAAATTGTTCACACACAGTACACACACAAAGAGAGAGAGGGAGACCATCTAACAATGGCGACCTACAGTCGACTTTGCCGAGCCGTGATGATCAAATTTTGAAGCGTAGTTTCGTCGACTCGTACTGTTTATTTTCAAGATCTACTTGATACATTTCTTAATGATTATTTAGGTAAATCCCAAGAATTTATAAAAGAAAATGATTTCATTCTTGCAAACACGAACCTCTATTTTGGGGTCTGTTACTGAGTGTAACAATGAAAAGGTTGCAGTACCGTATACACATTACTACATGTGGTACTACAATGGGCTACATCAGTACAGTGTATGTATATGTACATGTATAAAGCATTGAGTCTCCCGTATCCGGCCAAATCCCTTATCCGGATGAGCCCCGGTCCCGACTTGTCCGGATACGAGAGGTTCATTTGTAATTATGTTATGTTTGTGTGGCATTCAAAATATGTGGTTTCATCTTCTGTTTCCCCCTTTCCCCGTCTCTCTCTCTCTATGACCTTGGTCTTACTCAGTGGCCTGCTTGTGGTCCATTTCCGGGCAGAATGGGCGCCGCAGTGCCAGCAGATGGATGAAGTCATGTTGGAGCTTGCGAAGGAACATCCTCAAGTGCGCCTAGCCAAGGTGAACACTGAAAAATTCAAACGAGACATTGAGTTATCTAATTTCTAACATGTCCCTCTCAGGAAATATTTCTGTGTTGTGACAAATGATACAATATTTAATGTGTCAGCGTGTTGAGAGTGAATTTCTCTGATATTCGGTTTTGTTTCATTCTTCACATTTGTTGTCATTGTTGGGTGTTTTTGTATTATTTATGTGTTTTGTTTGTCTGTATGTTTTCATTTCATCCTGGAGTTACCCACAATTTGTTTGCTGAAATTATTCATTTCTACATCTGTAGCTACATATCGTCACTGGGGTGACAAGACCTTGTATCTGCAAATTTGGTGAAAATGACTTTTTTGGATTAATGGTCAAATAATTGGTTAAGTGATGTCCTGTCCAAATCCTAAGTGTCTTAACCCAAAAATGAAGCCACCACAGCATGTCAAAGGAAAGGCTCTCCCATTCGCTATAGTGCTTTGGCCGCCATGTTTTTTGGCTCTCCTGAACATTTGACATTTTGTAGATACGAGGTCTTGTCGCCCCAGCGACGATATGATTCTCCATGTTGATGCAAGACAAGAATGACACCTCTTTGATGTCACTGAAAAGTTACTTTTTGCATGTTTTACCAGCCATGCTAAGATCTTGAGTTCCAAAATGCAGAGATGCCAACTGTTACTTTTGTGCATTATTTTGTGCTGATTGTTTTTTTTTTATTAGTTGTATTTTTCCAATAAAAATACTGTAGTTTTCATGAAAAATACTGCTTTGCCAAAATTGTATTACTTGACACTTCACATGTCTAGGGCAGGGAAGGTTTAAGAACTGTTTTCCACCGAAAATATGCTTTTCCACATTCAGAATACTTCAACGTTATCTACAAGCTTGGTATCCCTGGAAATGACTTGTAACTCTTTCCATTGCAGTAGCTCACACAATGGAGCTGGCATAAAGACGGTCTAAGATTAAAGTACATTTGGGAATAGATGATGAAGTGCTGACGTTAATGAAGAAACATAAATATTTTTCTTATCAATTATTGGTTTGATCTCTTGTTTTGTGTACCGCTCCTGCAGGTTGAAGCTGAGAGCCTCCCAGAAATCTCATTGCAGTACAAAATTGCTGCTGTTCCAACATTCATCTTCATCAAGGTAGTGTATTGGCTCTGGTTTACTGGTGAGAGTGTAAGTGCAGCTTTTGGAAATCATGAAACAGCAAATTGCATCACTGCAATGTCTTCTGTAGTCACTTGAAAAGGACAGCTATTTGAAACCATATATTAACATTTCGATTTTGAAAATACCAGTCAGATTTTATGCTCAAGAAAGAAAAGAAAATTAATGATCTTTACTCTTCCATATGTAGTTTAATCTGAGTTGTTCCATAATATTTCTTATCATGCTTTGTCTTTATTAAGTTGTAGTATAAGATTTTGCTTTTTTTTCCCATTTTTTTCAAATCCATAAGAGTAGATGATAAAATGATGAAACAAATCCTAATCAAATGATTGGTTGAAAGTGTACACATGGCCGGGTATTTATTTTGCCTGGCAAGTAATGTAATGTGTGACTGGTCATTAGTGATGTATTATTACAGGTCATTAGCACTTTCACATTGTAATGGTGACTGGGGAGATTTCATCATTCTATTCACTTGTGAAAATGGCCACTGCCAAATGTATAGCACCTTCATTTGAATTATAAAACAAATAATATTCATCATTTTGTTTGGGCATTTGTCAAATTACTCACACTCGGAACCTCTGAAACAGTCCAATCGCCTTCGACTATCACCATGGCGTGTTATACCGATCCAAAGGTACTAGTACCCTATGTGGGTAATTCTTGCTAATGCCCTTAAACTGAAGTGTATTATTTGTATACTATATGGGACTTTACAGTCATGCATTGTATCCTTCAGATATTCAGCCAGATTAGGTCATAGATCTCATGTTGATTTTTAATGAACTGTGATATTCATGCTGTAGAATACAGATTTCGCTAACAGATATTTCAGGGAAAATAATACTCACCTTAGAGCATATATTGCAAGAACAAATTGACTCTTATTCACATTGATCAAAAGTCATAAGTAAATTAGGGATTTATCACATTAACTCTCGTTAGGCATCAAGATTCATGTAACTTTGGGCAGTCATATGCATCTAGTGAAGCAAGTTAATCATGGTTAATGTTTTGATCAACTCAGAATTTAATTTTGTGTTAATCCATTATGTGTGGTACTCTCCCCAGGGGAAGAAAGAAGTGGCAAGACTTGATGGCGCCAACGTGCCGGAGCTCACCAAGAAAGTCAAACACTATGCCGACCCCAATGCCAGTCCGGTCATGCTACCCACGAGTCAACCGCCAGAGGAGGTATGAGTAAATCTTCTTGTACTTCTTGAGAGCTTGAAGTGATTTGTGCATTTACACACAGACACAGACACACATACACACAGACACACATACATGCATGCAAATGTGATAGAAATATCCATACAAATCTTCTCATAAACTTCTACTTTGCAGAATTCAAGGTCGAGTTGTGGGAATGTGAAAGACAAGGCAATGTTTATCATTCCATGTTTCAACACATTATGGACCTTCTTATTGTATCATTGACCCATTCCTGTGTCAAAAACATTAAATATGTTAAATAATGATTGTGACTTGTTCCCTTGCTGTTTGTCACATGAACATATTTACAAATTTTAGTCCATTGAATTTCATTTTCTCATAGCATTGACTTTGATACAGTGCACTACCCCTCAACCAACAACTCTGAAATTAAACATATTCTATTTCAATATTGATTGTATCGTAAACAAAAAAAAAAGAAAATTTGTAGGAGATGGGAATGTATGAGCCACCTAATGAGGGCAAATTTTCTTACCTAAAAGGCAGTGGGGTGTAGAAACTTTCCTCAGTTACTGCAGTTATATTCATTCAGAAATATGATAATCTTGTTCATTTCTTTTTTTAATGAAAGGGAAGGCATACTAACAGCTGTGATAAATACTAAATTGGATGAACTGTTTGCTCATAGTATTTAATGCAAATAATCACAGTAAGTTGAATTTACACCACAGGCCCATTACAGGGTTATTGTTTTAATTGAACAATTAAATAAATAAATGAATAAATAAATGAGAGAAGAAATCGAAGAAAAAAAAAGTTGCGGACCCCCCCCCCCCCATATAAATAAAAAGAAAACCCCTTTAATTTTTGGTAAAGAAACAATCTATGTGAGGCGATTGAGGTGGCACCAGTATTATTTTTTTTTTTTTGTCACCTGATTAAACCCGGAAGTGGCACCAGAAATATTTTTTTGCACCCCCAATGTGTAAAATAACAGAACTGAACATAACCTTAAACTAGAAAGGTCCACTTTTTCTAATTGTGAACCCTCCCATAAAAATCCTAGTTACAGGCCTGTACACTAGATGTAAGAGAGGCATATTGTTGAAAATCTTATCTCATAATGTTTGATTTTCCTGTCTTTTTGGCCTTCAGGACTTGAACTCAAGGTTAAAAAGGCTGATCAATGCAGCACCATGCGTGGCCTTTGTGAAAGGCTCCCGGGACGAGCCGAGGTGTGGCTTCAGCAGGCAACTGATGGCGCTCTTTGACAACCATGGGATAGAGTACAGCACGTTCGACATCCTCGGTGACAACGAAGTTCGGCAGGGTAATGTTTGGATGTTTGATCTCCTGAATCTTTAGTAGAGATGTTATGATCTCAGCTCTTACCGGCATTGAGAGTCTGTCTGACTAGCCCTACTGTGGGATGACCCATATGTGACTGTATGCAGAAGATATATATATATATATATATTTTTTTTTTTTTTTGACAGTTTGTGTGAGGTTAGACGTATAGTAGTGATATGGAGTGATTCATGCACCAGTCTATGATTTATTCTGAAGACTCAGGTGATTAAAATCTGCAAATAACAAATAGCGTGGTATATTGTCATTTATATAATCATTTCATATTGTCATGGTACAGCTTTATGTCATCACCATTTTACCTGTAGAGAACAACTTTCTTCCCCTTTGATATTAGTGCTGCAGAGACATCTAAAAGATGGTGCTATGTCTAATATCTATTGAATAAATACTGATTTTTACAGTATTATGTGATATTTGGACAGATTTTCCTCCTTTCTATTGCTTTGAGTTTTTTTTTCATAGATTTTCTCGAGAAAAAATATAACAAAATGAGGTCTGTGAGGGTTTGAAGTATATTTCCAGGTGGAATGCATCTTATCCATCTCCAATAAAGATGTTTTTTCTTTTTTTTTTATAACAGGGCTGAAGAAGTATTCCGACTGGCCAACGTTTCCTCAGATCTATGTAAACGGGGAGCTCATTGGAGGCCTCGACATCATTAAGGAGATGGAAGCCAATGGTGATCTTGAACAGACCCTCCCAAAGAAACAAAGTTTGGATGACAGGTAAGACATTTCTTTCATTTTCCCATTGTTATATACTGTTATTCAGACAGATGTCTCCAGAAAGTGGAAGTGAAGGAAATTCGTATTTTCATGATTGAGGCATGATCTTTGGCCTCACAGGTACTTCGACCCTTCATTCTCAGATCAGCTTTTTACCAGCTAAAGGGGTGCATAGAGGGATGATTTCCTGTTGCAGTGATTATCTTAAACATCAGTCAAATTTTAGATATGAAACAAGCTCTGACATGACCAGTTGCACAACATTTAGCAAGCTCTTTTAAGAATCAAGTGGCACAGCTACCTTAACCAGAATGTGCTGCACAAACATGAACACTCCAGTGTTTGATAATTATTTCCCAAGTGTGCAACATAAAGCTTAACAACATTTAACAAGTGTGCTCTGTGTACATGCATGCTATGACAGATGCCACTGTAGACATTTGTTGTGAGTTTTGACCCTCTCCTGATCTGGTGAGATCCAAACATTTCAAAATTGTACCACAGCAGTGTTTCCAATATTTCACAGATAGAATGATCATGAAGGGAATCCCTTTTTAATAGGAAGTGATACAGCATCAGACTACTCTGAGATTTTTTTTAAATGTTTTATATGGTTGTGTTACAATATGAATTCTGTTCTTTTTTTTTACGTGTCTGCAGATTGAAGGCACTCATCAACCGATCTCCCATCATGTTGTTCATGAAGGGTTGCCCCGCAGAACCTCGCTGTGGATTCAGCCGAACCATCACTCAGATTTTGGGAGAAACAGGGTATCACTATGCCTGTTTTTTTTTTTTTTACTGTGTTTGATTGTTGTTTTGTGTGGTAGACTGTTTCTTCTTTCAGTCATATTTGGTGTCCCCAGAAACAAGATTCAAAGACAGAAATTACAAAGCATATTCTAAACTCAAAGATAATGTCAGGACAACCCCCACCCCCACCCCCACCCCACACACATGCATCATTCACTTTGTTTTCATTCTCTTTGCCTATTCACAAAACAGTTTCAGACTACTTCAGAGGATATTATACAACACCTAAATAGATTCCAGCTCTTCAGTTGCTTGATTGCTCATCACACGACATGCAGTTAAGATTGCTATTGCACGCTGTCAGTGTTGAGCATGCAGTCTTGTTGAGCAATTTTGGTCATTGCACAACTGATAATACCCATTTACATTTACTCCCATGTTCGGCTTATAATTGACTCAAAGTTTTTGCACCAGTCCACATGTCTGTAGTTTGTAGGACCACACAGTAGGGTGGCAGTGTAAGCCCCATTTAAAGAGGAGAATAACTTGTCTCCTGATTTCTTTCAATTAAGCGGCAAACTCTGTAAATACATATTCATGTGTATATATCTATCTTCCTTTAACTTGAGAAGTGCCACAGATTATTGTCACTCTTGATAGCACCAGTTTGTCTAAATTCACGTTTCGTGACACACTTCATTGTCTTGTGACATTGATTACTTGTACCATAGATGTGAACAAAGTCGGATATTGATCTTGACTGTAAACCCTCAAAATCCTGGTTGTGCCTTCTGACCAGGTGGGAAGGATTCCAAATGTTATATTGGTTTGTGAGTTTGTTGTATTCAACACATAGTATAAATAAAAGAAAAAAATTGCCTTTTGTAGAATGCTGTTTCTTATGATTAAGAAAATCATATTGTTGCATTGAAGTGTGTTTAAGTATGAAAACATATTATTTTTACCTTTTTTTCTTTTTCTTTTAACATTTGTGCAAATCATTTTGCCTTCCAGAATTTCATATGACACATTTGACATACTTGGAGACCAGGAGGTACGGCAGGGATTGAAGACCTTCTCTAATTGGCCAACATTTCCACAGCTGTATGTAAAAGGAGAGCTGATTGGAGGACTGGACATTGTCAAGGTAACATACACATTTGATTCTGCTCTGTCTGTAATTGATTCAATAAAATTGTGTGAAGAAGACTGTGACATATGCATATGAGGTATCGGGATTAACTCACATCTGGTTACAAAATAGTAGGACATAAAAATGTAGTATAGACAGAAAAGAGGAAATATATTTGTATCTATCTATCTATCTGTCTGCCTGTCTACCTATCTATTTATTTATCTATCTATTTATCTATCTATCTTTTTATCCATCTATCTCTACCTATGTATTTAGCTATCTATCTATTTAGATATCTACATATCTATCTATTTAGCTATCTATCTATCTATCTATCTATCTATCTATCTATCTATCTATCTATCTATCTATCTATCTAACTATCTACCTTTGTCTCTCTCTTTTCTGTTTCTTTTTCACTCTTTCCATATTGTTACGAATCTTGCACCCAGACTGGTTATATTCTACATTTTTATCTACCTCTCATATTTTCCCCTTTCAGGAGCTGAATGAGTCTGGAGAGTTGACAAGCATGCTTGAAGGCTGATTACTTACTGTGAAACACAGAGAAAGTTTCTGTCAGGACAAGTTGGATAAAGTCTGCATTCCGCCATCCTTGTGGATATCATTTTGCAACACTGTATGGTACTTGCGTAATCTTGGATTTCAGAACAATTTATTGTAAGCAGCGAACATGTAGTGGTCCATATATTTCCACAGAGTAATGGAGTGATATTGGAAAGAATAAAGCTCAGGGTGGCAATTCATGCAGTGATGTATACACAACAAACATTTTGGCACATATGGCTTTGATTCTGTATTCCATCTTGTAGTGACTAACACAGAAGCATAGGCCCTACACACCTAAAAAAAAAAAAAAACTCGCATCAGAATTGATAGGCTTGCATGTCTGATAATAGGTAAATTCCACATTTTGTGTGCTTTTTACAGGGGATGTGGGAGGAATTTCCAATAAACACAGGTGGAAAATTGATGCATAATCATCTAAGACTTATTTAGTCTATCTCTTTTGGCTATGTCATGAAATACATCAGTCATCTTTAAAAAAAAATCAGAGATAATAACCTTATGCTTTGTAATATTACCTGCAAATCTTGAGAAAATGTTATACTTACATATTGCTTCCATTTGTTGAATTATTGTTGAATGAATTTTGTCTGAAGTGGATTAAAATTATTCTGCTGTATGAAAAGGCAAGCACTTGTGGATAATTACCATTGTGCTATGTATTTAACAGGGTAAGCAGGAAAGAGAAGCTGTTGTCATTTTTTTTTCTTATGCAAGAAGAGGTAATATTATATAAGAGGATTAGCTTGATTAGTCCTGTTTCTCTCTCTCTCTCTCTCTCACTCCACCCCCCCCCCTTTCTCTGTCTCTCCTCTTCTCATGTAGCTATAATCCAAGTTGTAATATGATTATTCTATGTCAATTGGATTTGTGTAGAATTAGAGCCTTGTATAAACATGTGAGGCCTTGACAAATTGATTCTGGCGTAACTAAGACACAGATCGCTATGAAACGGATATTAGCGGAGAGGCTGCTGCCAGGGTATAATGCCAGAACTAGGGCAGTTGAAGAGTCCCTGAGCGTATAAACTGCTTTAATTCCAGCTTCACAGAGCTAATGTAATCATTCTGTGGCCTTCCAGCCATTCTAAATTTCCAGTAAAGAATTCTTAATTTAGCCTGTTTTAATCCATGGCATCAATTTTTTTCCCCCCATCAGAAACATGGAGTGCGCTTTAATGCAGAATGTGATATCACAATGAATTTTCAACAAAATGTTTCGCCCCTGATAAATTGATTTTGTCATAACTAAGACACAGATCGCTATGAAACGGATATTAGTGGAGAGGATGCTGCCAGCGCATTATGCCAGAACTATAGGGCAGTTGAAGAATCCCTGAATATATAAATTGTCTTAATTCCAGCATTACAGAGCTGATGTCATCATACTTTGGCCTCCCAGCTGTTCTGAATTTTGAGAACAGATTCGAGAGTTTAGCCTCTTTAAATGCATGGCATCAATGCTAGAGTCCTGATGTTATAATGAATTTTCAGCAAAATGTTACAGAGATTTTGCCTGGAAAGGTTTGGAGGTATGGATTCTCCAAGTCTGTCACAAAATTCATGCCCAAGAGTGGACGGACGAGATCTGGCATGTGTGGCCTGTGGTGTTGAAGTGTTTGTATTTCCAGTACGTTTTACTCAGATATTACTTTGTAGCCTCAGAGGCTGGTTTGTGCTTTACCTCTGATACACAGTTCTGGGATCTTTGACTATGTCACTGTTTATAGTTTTAATGTGTGACTGGATGTATTTCTTTAATCATATGGTTGGAGATAAGACTAAAAAGTGTTGAGAGGATAGATAGGTGATAAAATTGTGTACATGGTGTTTGCCCTGAGTTTAGTAGTAACAAGAAGGAGTACTTTGCAAAGTGCTGCATCCACCTTACTCAGGTGTTCAACGCACAGTGTAATATACTGAGTTGTGCATCGCTGACCCATTAAAAAATGGTACATGTCCATGTCTTTTGCAGGCCGAGTCTTGAAACATGAAACCCTTCCCATGTCACTGTTTCACTTCATATCTTGTTAGGTTTAAAGGCAAGACTTTGTAAGTACTATATATATCCAACTGCAGTATAATCATGCAGGTGCTCATTCAGATGGTCTTTCCTCACTTTGCCCATTTTTTCTATTCTTTCTTTTGTTTTCCTGGTGGGGCAGTTATGGTAGGCCTGAAGTGACAACTGCATACATTAGAATAGTGATGATAATGAAAGAAAAGATTGATGAGCAGTTCAGTTATCACCCTTTAGGAGATGTATAAATATATGTGTATTACATACACACACATGTCTTTTACCAATGTAATTCAAGTTATACTTGCAACATTTTGTACATTTTCAGTTAGAGAAGCAATAGGTCACTAAATCTGGATGTATTTCTAACTCCTTCCTGATTCCTAGCTGCTCAACTGAGTTTGTTACTTTCATAAATACAATGTTTGTGTCTACATTTCAGTCTTTATAATGTGTCCATGTAATAGTGATCCTTTCTGTAATCACTTTGAAGTCATGATTGGGATCAAATTCTGAAGTTCAATAAAGAGTGGAAGAAGATATGCAAAAATTGGCGATTTTAAAAATCGGATGTCATATTATGTAAGACAAGATCGTTTCTATGCTTCATTTTTTGACATGATGAGAGAGTGTTGTGTCATGTTGTGGCATCATATGACAGTTGAACAAAGTTTTTGATATCTTCATTGTCAGGACTCTCTTATGTCTCAGAGAGATAGTTTTTATTTCATTTTTTTTTTCATGTTCGAGAGAAAAAAGCCAAACTGGAGCATTTTTTGAGATACAAAGGATGGGATTCTTCTCATACATGTATTTCATTCAAATTCAGAGGGTTCAATACTTTAAAAATGGTATTCAAAGGAATACAAGTGATGAATATAAGAATGATGAAAATGGTGGCAAAAGCGGAGAGCACAAACTTTACAGTCCTTTGAATAGACAGCACAATCACCTGCTTTTTGTTCTGATTTGTTTGTGTGTGGTTGTGTGTGTGTGTGTGTGTATTTCCTACTTCCAGCTATTATAGAGTACATATATTTCACATTGTATCCTTCACCCTTCTTAATATTTCTTGGCACTCCACGATGAAACAAGACAAATGTGAAGACTGCCGTGGCTTCCACATATGCTAATTTGCCGAGTGTAGCAACCTGTAACTCAATGCTGCACTTTCAGGCTCTCATTTTATGTGTGTGTGTGTGTGTGTGTGTGTGTGTGTGTACTTTTTTTTGGCCGGTCTGCAACATAAAAATGATTAAGATGATATCAATGTATAATGTATACATGCATGTATGTATGTGTGTGTAATTACTCTACAGTGTAGTCCCGTTTTAACGAACACAGTGATAACGAAATTCTCATAACAACAAATTAAAAAATTCAGGTCCCAAAATTATCATCTATTATCTTCATATACTTGACAGTTCGCTTAAAAATTTCGGTATAATGAAAGAAAATTGCCGGTCCCAAACAGGTCCATGGAGTCCACTGTATGTATCTATATAGATAGACCAGGGAGGTGAGAAGATACAATGTAGATACCGTTAGATAGATAGATAGATAGATAGATAGATAGATAGATAGATAGATAGATAGATAGATAGATAGATAGATAGATAGATAGATAGATAGATAGATAGATAGATAGATAGATAGATAGATAGATAGATAGATAGATAGATAGATAGATAGATAGATAGATAGATAGATAGATAGACAGACCAGGGAGGTGAGAAGATACAATGTAGATACCGTTATATAGATAGATAGATAGATAGATAGATAGATAGACCAGGGAGGTGAGAAGATACAATGTAGATACCGTTAGATAGATAGATAGATAGATAGATAGATAGATAGACCAGGGAGGTGAGAAGATACAATGTAGATACCGTTAGATAGATAGATAGATAGATAGATAGATAGATAGACCAGGGAGGTGAGAAGATACAATGTAGATACCATTAGATAGATAGATAGATAGATAGATAGATAGATAGATAGATAGATACATACATACATACATACAAACATAGATACATAGATAGATAGATACATACATACATACATACATACATAGATAGATACATAGATAGATACATAGATAGATACATAGATAGATAGATAGATAGATAGACAGATGAAGAGAGAGAGAGAGAGAGAGAGAGAGAGATAAGTGTCATGGTAAGTCTTTGAACTGATATGAATGCTCTTCATGCCAAGACCCTATGTTACCTCAGCAGTTGCTAGTTTCCAATTTTCACACCCAGTTTCATCGTGCCATGGCTACAGGTCTACACATTTAGCTCCCAGTAATTCACCATGTCTCTCCCACTATGGGGTATCTGTTATGCCAGTGCAAAATATCAGAAGTCAATTAGTGGAAGTTGCTATAGTAATCATAATTGCTATGGCAATGAAATAAAAGCTCACTGTTGCTAAGCTAGCTCCTGCCAAAAAGGTACAGTGTAATTGGGATTATTTCTTTTTTTCCCCCTTTTTTTGTGGTAATTATGGCAAAACTTGTCATGAAACAGGAAATAGGCAGCAAAGAAGTAATATCTTTGTTGCACGTTGATGGTGGCAGCAGTAGATTAGATAATGCTTTATATTGCCTCTTGGTGCTGATTCAGCTTTCGTTTAAGGGTGGCTGATCTAACTCCCATGATAGATATAGATAATGTCATCGATTGAGACAGCTGTTCTTGACCATGGTGACGTATTTCTGTTTACTCAGCAGTGGCGGATGTATGCAGAACAGCGATTGGGTATTTGCTCACGAAATTCAAATAATTGTTTTTGATAGTCAAAGGTGCTCTTAATTGTTATGCTTTCATGTACTGTACATAGAGGTCTCTCGTCATTGAATATTCTTCCTAAGCTTTAAAAGAGAGATGCACCCTTCTCTAATTAAGAGATCATATCCCCACTAAAATCTCTGGCAGCATCACTTCATATAGCAGTAAGGTAAAGTTGATAGTAATGATGATTTTGATAAAGATTTTGATGATATATGAGTAAGGGATGACAATATTGCAATATGAGCATTGGCTGCATTACAATACAATGCAATACAATAATTACATTTGTATAGCGCTCTTACTTACTATTGACAATGTAGTTGTTTTACAACACTGTACATCACATCGTCTACAGCACGACTGCTATGTATACATACACTCTACACCTATTTAATTTCCTTTTGATATTATGTACCCAAAACAATTTCAAATGTGAAACCAAAAACAATTGATCAGAATCACACCACTGCAAAAACACATAGACTATACCAAAGAGACAAACAAACATATGAACCCCATACAAGCACCCATACACGGTGCAGGGATACATCTGTGTCGAGTATAATGGACATCTGTGATGCTGTTAACAATCAGGAATATAATAGAACAACAATATATTTGCTGAAGATGACAATTGTAATTATCCTCGAGATGTCGCTTACAAGTATTCTGCATCCCTCGGGAACTTATCACAGTGAATAGCTACTACCCAGACTAGTTGTGGATATTGTCTATAACAGCTTATTGTTGTGGGGTGGTTATACAGGGGGCAATTGTTTGGCTATACTCCTCTGGGCATTGATATTGCGATCATCAGCATATTTTTTTTTTCATTCTAATCCTCCTCATCATCATCACCATACACTGTATAACCATCATCAATTTATGTAGCTGATTGTCGGGATTGGGTGGTTGGCATTTCAGCATTATCTCTGATTGTAAATTCAAAGAGTGAAACTTGGTAAAGCACGAGCAATTTGTGGGTGCCTTTGACAGTGACAAGCAATTTGTACATTTGCAGGTAATCTCTGTTTAACACAGGTTAACTATTTAGGAGTATCAAGCTACTGTAAGACCCTTCACATAATGATTTGAAGAGAAGCGTTTTCCTGCATTATACTACCCAAACAATCATACTACTATTATTGATCATGATCGATGTATGTTTGTGCCGGTTGGTGAATGAGTAATTCTTGTTTGCCAACACTTCCTCTTTCTATCTGCCTCATCTCTGCATGGTAAGAGCATTGATCTGCATTAAAGTTCTGATACCAGCTTAATGGTTGAATGCATATCGCTAGTCAGCAGCGCAGCAATATCAATTGGTCACAAGCCAAACAGTTCATGACCATCAGATATGACACAATGATAATGTCCCAACTTGCCTCCACCTTTTCTTTCTACTCTGATTAATAATTCTTTAGTCTCTAGCGACATTTTACTTCAAATGCAGTAAGGAATTGTGTCTGAAGAGAGCTTTAAATGAATGTGTATGTTGTAGCTCTCAACAAGTAAAAAAGCTGTCACATTGATCTGATTGTAATAAAAGGCCGAGGGGAATGAAGGACCCAATATTAAATTTGAACTCATCACCTACTGCTTACAAGACAAAAATGGCACTTGTTCTGAAATGTAAATTTTGTCTTCTCTCTTTATCTTGTTCATTTTACCTCATCTTTTTATGATGGCCATTAATCAGAAGAGTTGGATCATCGTATCCACATACAGACAACAATAAATGTAATTGTCTGGTATTCTGTACCGTCAAAGTAAGGTCGCACCCCTAACTCTTTGTTTTCTTTGTCATTCAGGAAATGGCATCTCCAAATAGTAAATCATGAAGCCAATCGAACTGAACTGAGAACCCAGCCTACAGTCTGCACATGCCCCTGCTTGCATTTGAGCACACTATTTTGGCAAAATGCCCATTCAATGTTGTTCTGAAGGCAGAATTTATATGCATGGTGCACTTGCATGCTTAGAGACCCGGGATTGGAGAGGATATGGATTGATTTCCCCATTGGTTTCTTGATATTGCATTCAGGAGGAATGATGATATCCTGTGCATTTGATCAAGACCTTTTCCCCAGATCTTCCTGAGAGGAAGTAAGTTAGGCTAGTCTAGGCACCAATGGGAGATGGCTTTTGTTGGTAATTTTTGCCAAGATTACCCTAGCGTACACTATGTATCTATTGCCAGAATTCTGTGAACATACTTTTGCACACAGCATCTAGTTCAACCATCTGCACGATCGCCTATGAGATATTGGGTGCAGTGGAGAACAGGAATGGATACACAATTTTCTTAATATAATGTCAACCTGTGCACACTGAAGAATAAAGTAGCAAATTTCAGACTTTTGCATGGGTGTAGACTTGCGGAGGGCATTTAAGTGCTCTGTCAGAAACTTTTTCTGAAACACTGTTATAAGCTAATGTAATCCTTGCATCTGATTGGCTGAGGGCAAATTTAATTGTCAACTTGTATGAAGTAAGGTGATATACAAGGATGGTATACTGTACAGCAAGATATTTTTGCAGCAGGAAACTTTCACATGCATTTTAATTTTGCGAAATTTGCAAAAGTAAAATTCATGCAAGTATTTCTGGTTTGACTGTAAACCAGGCACACAAGAAAAACAACAACAAAACACACACACACAAATTAGGGCTGCCACAGTTGGTCCAGAGGCCTAAGGGGAAGTACTGGCAGATGAAGGTAATTCATCCAAGGAATATCCCAAAACATGCTGTGCATGATTATGAACAGAGTTATATTGCGCAAAAGGACAATCTTGAGACAACTGAAGACATGTGATTCACAGAAAATGTTAGCACCAGTAGTGTTCTTCAATTAATTGCTATTTTTTTATACCTAAATGCTGGGGATGTTTCATCAAAGACAAAAAACACTGACTTTAATCGTAGTGTACAATTATGGTTACTGGTATCTGAGACCCCGGTATACAACCATGAAAGCATATCAAGGCAGCCAGAAGTCCCGAAGGCTATTTTGAATTGCCTGTCGCTATAAAGCTAGTTGCTGTTAAGATGTTATATATATGTGTACATATTCTTATGCAACAGAGTCCAAATAAATGACATGAAGAAGGTTTGAAGACAATTGTTTTGACGAGCTTTGAATGTTCTACTCCTATATGCTGATTGGTGATATGACATTGCTCCTGCGGCAATCGCTCCGGTCTCCAAGGACTTAGTGTTAAGGTGAGGGTTGTGATACGGTTTTAGGTTTATAGTTTGATATGCGGATTAGGATCAGGGTTACGGTTATGTTTGTTGGTAGCATTTTTGTTTGGCTTAGCGTGCAGATATTTCATGGAAGCAACTGACACAGAAGCAAATGTCATGGAACCCACGCTAATTATATAATTGTTACACATACACCTGTGTAATCTTAATGCCACTTCCATCGAATCACATCACACCATATACAGCGAAGAGCAAAGATTATTTATGATTGCTGGTGCAACTACATGTAGATGAGAGGATCTGTGACAAACAACAATCATTCAAATCTTTACCTTAGATAAACATTGTTCCACTGCAACCTTCAAAGCTGACTTGATCACACAGTAAACCAAACAATCCTGTAGATATCAGATCACACAGTTCAAGGATCAGGATTAATCTTGCCTTTGTATCACCTACAGACAACATTGATACTGCTAAATCTTGCTGGGGGTACTGATAATATTATCAACATGATGATAAAAAAAGGAAAGACAAAGAATTGGTATTTTAGAAATGTAGCAACCATTAGACACCAGTAAGTGTTGTCAAGTGGAAGGGCTTGTGCTTGCTAGTTACTGATGAGAAACATGCTTTCCATCATGTTTTTGGGTCAAATCCAGTGAGATGATGAAATCATTGCCTAATCTTTTTTGCATATTGTGGATCTTAACAATACACGATATTTCATGAAAACATTACATTAACACTTAAAATTCTATAACTTCCTCATCTAATCTCCAACCTTCAATGAATTTCTTCCAATCTTTTTTCGTTTTCTAATTCTATGATTTTTTTTCTTTTTTATTCTACGATTTAAGTTATCTTGAATATAGAGTGGTTATGTGAAACTAGATGAAGATTTTTCATTTGTGTCCTTCAATTGGCATGGATGCATCACTGCCAATAATAAGGTCACTGCCCGCCAGTTTGAATAGCTGCTACAAGTATCATTACAAACCACCATCATTTAGCCGCTAATTGTGACCTACATTTCCTTCTCCATATTAATGAAAAGACAAGGAAATAAACAGGAATGAATTCTCAATTTTGGGAAAAGTGAAAGAACAATGAACAAAAAGAGCACAAATCTAAAGCTTGGACTAGACGAGTGCCAAAAATTGGCACACAATTACTGGGTGCAGTTACCGTGGCAACATTGCCAAAGCTAGGCCTGCTATTCTCATCAAGCAAGGCTGACTCTCATTGGTGCAGCTTGTGACTTTGCTCTTCACTGCGTATCTTACAGTCCGTGAAAGAATTGTAGGACACTACACAGTACCCATGATTTTTTTTTTCTTTTTTCTTAATCTCTGATATTACTGGTATGGACTGATTTTAATAGCCATTCTGGCTGGAGTTCAAGATTCTCTTCTTCATGGATACTTGATGTGAATTTCATCTTCTGTTATAGAGATTTAGAGATTGTTTGTTTCTTGATTAGCACATACTTTGTTTGTATTCTGTTTGTTTGTTTGTGTTATAAGTATCTGCAAAACTTTGCGAGCTAAAACTAAACAGCTCTTGTTAAGATTATTTCTGAATGAACTTACAAGAACTATATTTGTGCACCTTTAATGGAGTGATTTCACACACATCTATATTCAGATATTCATAATCACATTTCTCTAGCTTCTGAAGTCAAGTCTTCCATAAATTTTTGTTTTGTTACTGAATGAAGTAGAAGGAGCTATTACATGTTACCACTACAAGCAGTGATTGTAGAAGTATTTGTAGTAAATACATTTATATCATTAATACCAGTAGTAGTAGTACTACAGTGGACTCCCATTATAACGAAGTTCTCGGGACCGGCAGTTTTCTTTCATTATATCGAAATTTCATTATAACCGAACAAATAAACAATAAAAATACATTGTGTGGATAACGTTGCAGCCTGAATTTTTACTCTGTTGTAACCGGAATTTTGTTATAACCATGTTTGTTATAACGGAGTGCACTGTATTGATAGCTGTAGAAGTACAGGTAGTAGCAGCAGCAGTAACAATTATTGTAGTACAAGTTCATAGTAGTTATCAGGTGCAGTAGCTGTAAAGTACGATACAATATAGTAGAATTAGGAGTAGCAGTAGAAGTAGATGTCATTACACCTGGTGGCAGACAGGCATTACATAATGGGCTTGCAGTGATATTTGAAAAAGAAAGAAAGTAAAAGGCACCTTTCAAATTTAAATGTCCCGACATTGATAGAAAATGCACAGGTACAAAATCATCCACACGTCAAAGGTATTCTGAAGTGCATTTCAATTTATTGCAAGTAATTTTTCAAGCAAATTCACATGAAATTGACTCTCAGTCATGACAGTTTTCAAAAGAACTTTAAATGAAATGTGCTACATGTCCTTACACACTTAAAGGACAAGTTCACCTTCATAAACATAAGGATTGAGAGAATGTAGCAATATTAGTAGAACACATCATTGAAAGTTTGAGGAAAATCGGACAATCCGTTCAAAAGTTATGAATTTTTGAAGTTTTTGTGCTGTAACCGCTGGATGAGAAGACTACTGCAGTGTGTAATGTCACATGCGTACAACAATATAAGGACAATATAAAGAGAATTTCACAAAATATCATCTTTTGAAAAAAGTACACATTCCCTTGACTCGTTACCGACATATGTTATGGGTAATATTATTCCCCCTGCCTTTAGAAAGCGGCAAGTCAAGTGCTCTTTTATTATGCGAAAAAAGTGAAAATATGTTGAATTTTCTTTACATTTTCTTTATACAGTTGTACATATATGACATAACAAGCTGTAGTAGTCTCCTCACCCAGCGGCTCCAACACAAAAATTTTTAAAATTCATAACTTTTGCATCGATTGTCCAATTTTCCTAAAACTTTCATTGATGTGTTCTACTAATATTGCTGCATTCTCTCAATCCTTATGTTTATGAAGGTGAACTTGTCCTTTAAAGGGACAGTATAGTTTTTGGTTGAGGTAGGGGTTCAGATTTTTATCTTTTTGCAAGATAATTACATTGTACAAACCACTAAATATTGAAGAGTATACAACTCTAACATATCCAAATTTATTTGATGAAAATCGGTTTTGAAATGGCTGAGATAGCCCAAAACAAAGTAAAACAAAGTGGTCCTAATAAAAGGTGGGTCGGATCTTTCCATACAATGATGTCTTTGCATTTGGATATCTTGGCCATTTCAAAACTAATTCTCATCAAATAAACTTTGAATTCCTCTTTGAATTGTATGCTCATTAATATAATTTAAGATGTCTCTCATAATCTCCAAAAAAAAAAAAAAAAGAGAAAGAAACCTGAAGCCCCATCTCAACCAAAACTATACCATCCCTTTACTTTTGTCAACTGACATTTCAGTATCTAAGCAAGAAACACAGACTTTAAACACAGGCAATGCAGATCTGATCCACTCTTGCAAGTTTATGTGATTGTGTTTATACATGGCACTCTTTGCTGTACATAGGAAAAATTGTTACAGGCATGATGCTATGGCATTATTTCAATTTCCTCATTTTTGTCTAGATAAAAGAATACAGATTGTGATTGTAGTGTGATCCTACAATGTACATTTGTGATGCCAAACAAAATAATTCAAGAGACTGAGTTATTTCTGCAACATGGTTAAATCCTAATTCAACTGGTGCAGAGGGGGGGGGGGGGGGGGGGTAAGGACAAATTGGAAATGCAGATGTGTGCATACTTCCCTTTTACAAGAGTGACATATAAATTACCTTGGGCAAAAATATATACACATGTCTAAAAATAAAAACACTTGACATTGATGACTGCATTCTGATAGAATAAAAAGGTACATATTTCGAAGATATTAAACTCATAGAAAGTGAGAAAATGCAGAGTTTATATCCATGAAAATTAACACTCGTTCAGATTGCCACTGGGAACCCTTATAAATGTATCATACAGAATGATGTAACTGATACATGGAGCATAACATGGTGCCAATGATGATTCATGGCTCAAAGGAGGTTGGTAACACCCACATGGACATATATAACTTTCAAGGGTTCTTTTATTAATTATACTAAATGTCATGCTGACAACAAAGATAACCATCACTTAAATCATTTAGAGATTGACAAGGATACCACTGAATGGAGAAACATTGCTACACCAAAATGGACCACAGTAAAGTGTTACCAGTCATAAGTCCTGTCAAGTTGAGCTGGTACAAATGTTATCACCAGACTGTTTTCATATGAGTGTTATAATAATATATGTATGCACATGACATGTTACAACTAGTATCCCCATCAACAATCTATCAAAAAGGCTTGTGTGGGAGATTAACAAACATTTTTACGACTGGCATCTGAAGTCTAATCATAGAAATGAAAACTGTTCACGACTGCTTTAATGAGCTCGTTGTCATCATGCATGCATTTTTAAATGTGGAGCAGCTATAAATGTGCACGCATGATATTCATTAAGCTTGTTTCACTTTCATGGTAGCTAAGGGGCTAGGGATATGCAGTGACTGCCTAGAAATACTTCCAAAAAAAGAAGATGACATTTGGTTTTAGAACAAGATGAAACAATGTTTAGCTTGTAGAACCAATGGAACACTCCTAGCTTTTTATTCTATTTTTTTTTCAGTCCCTACATAACAAGAGGGTGTCAGTTAATTGGAAATAAATGTTCTATGACAGTGCAGGTGCTGGATATTGCAATACTTAAATTCTCATCTTTAAGCTGTGATACATTGTTCCTTTTTTTCTTAACACACACAAAATAACTTGCCAAATGATGGATCCAGTCTTTCCCATTATAACCACATACCGGTACATACCCTGACACAGTAACATTATAAAGATGTACGTGTCTTTGTGCCCCTTTAGGAATACCTCAAACTATTTTGCAGTAATCCATGTTCTACTTTAATATCTCTCTCAATATCACTGAACTTTAATGAGTTCTTTGGGCAGTAGCACAACTAAAAATCTGACATCACCATCTGCCATTGTGTAACCAAATAAAATGATACTAAAAAAAAAAAATAAGTACATGGCCAGACAGATGTAAATATGCAAACAAGCATACAAATACCAAAACATAATGCATTCGATTATACTGAGTAATTGAGGGGCTAACAACAGTAGCCAAAATGTAGGACAGTCAGTAATAAGAGACATATGAAGTCACCAGTTAATGAATGCTGACAAACAAATCATGCAGGGCCGGTGTATGCACACCATTCCATGTTGACGTAACACTCGACAGCTGGAGCTTTACACGCACATCGACCAGATCGTGACGAAACTTCGTCACGCGATCGTAATTTTCACTTTCAGCCGAATGGACAAACAGCAGCATATTGCCCGGGACGCTGTCATGGCATAGATGTGTCCCCTTAGATTTAGTGCCGCATTTCCAGGACGTTCCCCCTGGGAAGGGTCAAATGGGCGTTATCAATATTTTGAGTCTCGTCAGCTCCCCTAAAGTGGGAGTCTGCGTGATCCCATCAATTAAAAATTTGAAGCTAATGGCTCACAACAAGGCTGGATTATTGTCAGCATGCACCAGCTCGTGGCCCAAAAGCAGCCTGCATGTAAATTTTCCATGGGGTTTTGCACGATGTTGTGTCGGCATGGCTTAAATTCTATCCGTATCATCTATCCGCCTCTACCTCCCCCCCATCTCTGTCCCTCTCTCTCTCTCTCTCTCTCTTAACCTATCCATGGCTACTATACTCCTGTATGTTTGCAAAAAAATTACACTGTAACACACTTATGATATGACTCATGCAATGCTTCCAGGTGTTTTTTTTTTTTTTTTTTCATGTGTGTGTGATATTGCCACTTAACTTGAATCACACATTTTTACTTCTTCTAACATGTCAACTGTGGAGAAGTAATTTTGCATTGAGAATTCGGGCACAGTTCAGAAAATGGCGTAGTGCTGACAAGGTTGAAAGGGGCTTGCCAAGTTTCACATATCCTTCCAAGTCTGTATACCAAAGATGCCAAGTTCAAAAAACTTTTATGCATGAGATTTTTATGACTCGGCGTCTCGGCGCTCGCGCGCATGCGCACGCGAACGAGGAGGGTGTCCCCCTCCCATGATAAGGAGCTTTTTTTAATTATTAGCTCTTAATGATGCGATCGGGTGCATACTTAAGTGACTATTTTTTACTAATTTTGAAAGGCAAAAGGGAAATATACCTTCAATTGCAACTATCACTCTAATCCTTTGAGCTATGCTCCTTATCTTTGGCCCAAATTGCAGACTTCACCAGATGCGTGAGAAAAATGGGCGTGGGACAGACCCTAAATGCTTGAGTCTCACGCAGAATGCGTGAGACTTGGTAGCTCTGGTATACAGACTTCCGCTCATCACCACTACAGGGGATGCTAAAAGTAATCTTACATCTTCCAGACTTAAACAATCAATAGCAAAAATACACCATGCTTTCAACACCATGCATGTACTGTTAGCTATGCTTTTGAATTGTATGTGGTAATCATACATGTACTGCCTTTAATAAATTTGCTCTCGGGAAAGGACTGGTAATACACTAATCTTCAAAATCTTTGATATTTTTACAGATACGGACAACATTCGAACAAGAGCAGAATTTTGATAGCATGTAAGAAAAGTTTTTGTAGGTAGAACGCTTTAAAAAAAAAGGATCTAAGTGACTATGTATTTTACACTTGACTATTAAAATTAAATTTGTTCCCTTAATAAGCTGTTATACTTCAAATTTCTGGCACAATCTTCAGATATGTCCCTAAATAAATACATGCCTTTTTTTTTCTGGTTCATCCTTGTGAAATGCACATATCAAGTAATATACTACTATTATAATCATAATCTTTGTCTATCCACCTGGAGAGGCAATTAAAGATGGGCAATATAAACCTTATTCTTACATTCACAAGTATCTCTATCTGCAACAGAAGCAACTCGTGTTTGAATTAGAACATTCGACAAATGCATTTGCAAAGTGTTCTCAAAGAACACCATTATCTTGTACTGGAGAGGCAAACAACACAGACTTGTACACGTTGACACAAGTGAAAAAAACCCCAACAAACCCTCATAATATCGTACAACAAACTGCAGAAATACAATAGCTTCTCCTCGATACTAAAAAAGAGAAAATGTGTGAACAATCCACACAGTTTGCATTGATAGAGCGAGAATAGTATCAATCAATAACTCTAGATTTTCTTTGTTCTTGCCCTTGGCCTTTTTGTATCTGGTGTTACTTGGGCTGCCAGATTCTGCACGTGGTACTGAAAACTGAAAGGTATATGATAGGTATCAATATAATGCTACATGTACATAAATGCATTACAACATCCTGCAAAAACAGTGCATATTCGATAAGATACAAGTAAAATACATAGCCCTCTGTAGGGTCTACATATAGCGTATTGTTTGTAATTGTGAACATCACTTATTCTCATTCTCATTCCCTAATGTCAAATGACCATAAAAGGCTATGTCTGACAGGTATTCACAGATGTCATTCTATTCTTGAGAAAGCTCACATATTAAATTCAATTTTCAGTTTCACTGAGCTACGAAAAAACTGGAGTGGATTAGCAAGCAATGGAACTGAAATACACAGCTGATTGTCTAAGCAAGTAAATTCCTAATTTGCAGTATATTCCAGTTCCAAGTTTGATGGAACTCTTGTCTTTAGAACGACGTGGTTTGGCCGTGGCCTTAACCAAGACTCATGATTCCTGACCTATGACCTGCAGCCCCCCCTCCCCTCCCCCCCCCCCCCCCAAAAAAAAAAAAAAAAACATGCTTGAAATGTGCTCAGGTATGACCTTTGTTACATCATGGAGCTACATTATACAACCTTTTCGGTTGTAGCTCCATGGTTACATCTATCTTTGTTTCCCCACCTACAGCTCTGAGTTGGCATGCGCACAAAGTATGGATAACCCTGGCTGGTTTGGACATACAACACAAACGACCACAAGACACAGATGGACAGACATAAATTGTGCACTCAGATACATCCAGACAGTCATAAGCATGACTGGGTAATGGTTTCATATTTCAAAATCTATCTGGAGATCCCGAGGGGTTCCATGATTCCTTGCTATGCACACTTACATGGTGCATATCCCCCCCCCCCCCCCTTTATTCTAACAACTCGTAAATTGATAAGTGACAAGAGGGCCAGGGGCTATTTGGAGAATTCTAGATCATAAATTGTGGTGCGAAGCCTGTATATATTCATGTTGGCATATCTGAACCATGAGTCAGTGCTTGGCAATTCCCCTCTATAAACTGTACAGCACTACTCTGGACCATAGCTAAAGAATGTTACCATGTCTATTCCTGTCTGGCTGTATAGCTGCCAATGGATTTAAAGGGCAGGATCACATTCTCCACAGCTCAAAGTTACACACCTGTCTTCAAGATAACGGTCAAAATATCAGTCATTCCAACATGATATGGATACTGCAGGGAATAGATATACAGGTCGCAGGCAAATGCTCAGGAACAACCTGATTGAGCACACTGTGATCTTTAGTAGTACATTAATAGCAATATCACTGAAAAGTAGGCCTATTTAGCAACTTATATGCAATGATAAATCTAGCAAGTTTGACTACGTAACATACTTTCTGTTTCTTACCCAGCATCCCCCCCCCCCCCCCAAACAAAGCACAGATTAATTGTATGTATCTTTAGCTCTTGGGGCAAAAAAAAAAAAAAAAAAAAAAAAACCTTAACTTTTTGCGAGATACCAAGAAAACACTTATGAAATAGTACAGAGCATACCATTTTAAGAGGAATTCAAAGTTTATTTGATGAAAATCAGGTTTGGAATGACCGAAACATCCAAAAACAAAGTAAAACAAAGCGATCGTAGTAAAAGGTGGGTCCCACACTTTATTAGAATCGCTTTGTTTTGGATATATCAGCCATTTCAAAACCAATTTCCATCAAATAAACGTCGAATTCCTCATGGAATTACATGCTCTTTCGTGTTTCAAAAGAGCTAGGTTTCTCATTATCTCACCAAAAAATGTTAGAAACCTGAAATTAGGTTTCAACCAAAACTATACGATCCCTTTAAGCTACATGCAGTACACATGTGTTTTTTTTTTTACAAACTATGCAACTAGGTTGATCGAAACTAGTCAAAAGCCTGAAGGTAAAAGAACTTTTTAGCCACACCGTCAGCACAATGCAAACCACCATTTCCATGTAGTGTTGGTTTCAATCATCCACAATCATGACCCCTATATACAAAAAAAAAAAAAAAATTAAAAAAAAAATTAACTCTCCCGAGGTGCCCTATTCAGCACTTCCCAGCTAGTGGGATATGCAAACAATGCTTCACACATGGTAACATTCTTACACCATTGTTATTCTGAGCTCTAGATGTTTCCAACCGTGTATTTTTATACGAACCATCTGAAAGTGAAAGCGTGCACAAAATGACCATCTAGATTTTCACGGTTTCCATGCTTGTCTTGCATCATATGAGTTCACATGAACTATGGGCATCTACAGTCTGACGAGGCAAGAGGGTAACAACGTAATCCTTTTTCTGAGGAATCATGAGGAACCTTTTTTTTTCTGAGTGGAATCATTTCACCCTGTGAAAGGACAAATCGCCAGATGTTTGTGAAGTGTCCATTATCCAAGAGCCTCCCTGCACGCACACTTTCAAACCAGATGAAAATCAAAGTCCTTAGGGCAGCAGGGAGAGTTGTTTATCCGTGGCTGATAATGCATTTTGTCCGACAAAGATAGCATCACTCATCACAAGGGATGTCTTCTTTCCATTGTATTTTTTCCTCCCTCCCCTCTCTCTCTCTCTCTCTCTCTCTTGACGAGCAGATTAACATATATCCCCATCCCAAATATAAGTTTATATGACAATGACTACATACTGTAGGCCCTATAAGCTGCTATTTTTGCGAGGGTTTAATTTTCACAAATTTTGCAAATTACACTTGGATCGCAAATTTAACAACACACGAAAATGTCGCCAGGCGCTAGGGTAACAACGCATGTAAGATAGCATCAGTGTCAATTCGCGAAAACAACATCTCACAAAAATGTCTTTGACCTCCTAATTCGTGCAAATATCTTTATGCAAGTAAAAGCTTATACAGTATACATGTATAGTTGTATATGCCACATAAGGTCACACAGAAAACATAAAAATTCACTGGGATGCATGGACCACATCAAATTCCAACACGAGCTGCTTTGACCGTTCTACATTGGTGACTACTCATCACAAAACATGTCTTATCTTGCATGAGTTATTATGCTCTTAGTGGTGGGAAAAATTTAATTTAGTTACCACTTCAACCACTGATCACAAAACTAATTGACAAGGTGATGCACAGAATAGGAGTTCCACACGTAAATGCAACTGTAACAATGACATGGGCCCCAAAACAAAAGAAGCGACCTGTTTGGAGTGGAAATCTTACGTGTGTAGGGAGTCACAAATGCCGACATAATGTCTACAATGAAGTTTAAAGTCAAAATTCCTCCTATCCACCCCACCCCCTCTAAACTCCAGTAGAACTCTCCTCCATATCAGACAAAATTGTCATCTTACTTCCGAATTGTAAAGGCCAAAGGCCACAGTTTGCAACAAGGCATATTACTTGACTGATTCATTTCATTTATTTTCATTGTCTTACACTGCCAATTCTGACAACTCTAATAATTCTGACAAAAGAAATCATGCAAGGCACAAACATTACTTGTCTGCAGAAATGATTTCTGGAAAATATCATATTATAGTACCGTAATACTGTTGTAGTCCTTTTTACCTGAAAAGGATGGATAAATAATTTCAAAGAGAAAAAGAAGAATATATCAATTCTGTCAATGAAATTCATAATTTTTGCTCATGTGCAACAGAAAAATCCTGTTAAGCACTGAAAAAAGTAAAAAGGAGCTTTCCTTGAACATTTTACCTCTGTCAATCCACCAAGCCGCTTTGGCTACTGTATCGCACATCAATGTCATTTAATGTAAGAGTTTCTTCTGCAGAATTTAGTCAATACCAGGAAAGGCAAGTAAAAAAAAACAGAAAAAAAAGTGTCTACCATATCTCTTTGCTATTGAAAGCTATCTTCAAGCTCCTCCCCCCCCCCCCCCCCCCGACACACTTTGATATCAAAATATCCAATACACAGGCAATTCGTTTGCTTTCTCTTTTCCGACTCTCTCTCTCCATCAATGAGGTGAAAGGTTGAAAAACCCTTACCGTATACTGGATACACAAGTTTGCTAACCGTCTGATTTTATGTCAAGAACAGTTCACGACCAATGTACATGTAACATGTAATCTGGTGACACAAATTAATTCTTCATCCAGAACTTATATTTTCTATCAGCTCTACCAGACTTAATGATGACAACTGTACTGCTGGACCTTAATGTCTTTGAGAATATGAACCAAGTCTCAAATGAGACTACTAAGGAATCTATATTGAAAGAAAAGGATGTTTCTATCGTAATACACACAGAACTTTAAACACAAATGAACAGGGCATTCCAATGTCTGGTCAAAAACAGTCTCCTGTGTCTGGAAGACCATTAAATTACCATGGGGTCAATTTAATTCAATCCTTAAACAGGAATGCATCTCCATCTTCAAAACAAATGCTATTATCATCCCAATACTAGTGATCTATAATTCTGTAGACACACACACAGTAATAGTTTAACATACACACACAGACACACTGATTAATTATTACGCTGTATCGTTGCACACGCTCTTTCATTCAAGGGCAAAGCTTGGCATGATCGACTGGTCTACAGTCTGAGTTATACTTCAGATCTCATTAAGTACATGACCTCTTTGGGAGTGTTTCATGACCTTCACTAATCTATCCATATTGAGCATAATCCTCCAATGTACACGTATTACAGCAATGGCATCTGCACTGAGCACAAATCAATGAGTTGCCACAAGGTGATTGCCAACATAAGGTTGAGGTAACAGTGATTTCTGTAGTTTGCAACCTCAGACCTCAAAACAAGCTAATGGAAGCAAAACAAATATCCGACATGTAAAACACAAAGCTTATCGATATCTATTCATAGATATGAGTTAAAATGTCAAAGCATAAGACATTGCAAGTGACAGTACATGCTAAGCACACAATATGGAAATTTGGGAATTCTGTTATTTAGTGACACAGGCAAGGTGAGCAAAGATGAATCACAGGCACTGTGCGCTGGAAATCAAACACCACACAACACATGTAAATTGTTAATGCAGTAGACTGGAAACTTTACAAGCATCGATTTAAGACACTTTCTACCAACCATTTCAATAGCCAAGTAATAACCTCCCCCCCCCAAAAAAAAAAAACAAAAACAAAAACAAAAACAAAACAAGACAAAACAAAAAACCAAGCACTTCTAGTACAACTACACAGAATGGCACTGCACAACAGGTGGGTAGCACTGCAGGCAACCCTATCGATTCACTTGCCATAAATGGAGAATTTAAGTAAAAGCAGAAAGAAGGCATTAGCAGACATAGAGACAAGCATTACTGTACTGTATATAAGTTACTTTCCATGGAACAGATTGGTCATGGATTAGTGATTAAATACAATGTACGTAAACTTGCCTCACCAGAGAGGAGACACAAATGGTATAAACAGTATGCATATCTATGCCACACATGTTTTCATCTAAGGTGTTTCTCACCTTCATTATGTACATGTACAAACTTTCCACAGCATGCTAGGCAAATGATTTCAAACACTCATGATCCAGTTTTTGGAGCAATGGCAATACTACCACTTCACTATAAACCACAAATTTAGATTGGCTGAGCTTCTTAACATCTTACAGAAATGTGTATTGTGTAGTTATGATACTTGCAAGTGGAAGAAAGAGATATCATTGAGGAAAATAATCCTACTATACAAACACCACATAAATATACACACACACACACACACACACACTCACACACACACACACACACACACACACTCACACACACACACACACACACACACACACACACACACACACACACACACACACACATATAAAATTAACTCATATAAAACAAGAATCTGGCTGTGAGATCTTTCAGACTTCTCCAGATATCTACAGTGTGTATCAACTCCCCAAAGACTGATGGCAACAATTAGGACTGAACATATGAACTACATTGTACAATGTAAATAGATACAAAATAAATCAAAAGTACACTGAGATAAAGATTTGACAAGACATAAATCAATAAAAAATGCACAAATGCTCCGATGGAAATGAAAGTATATATCAGTAAGAAGTCCTCACTGAAAAAAAATGGCACACACACTTGTGCTGTTGGGTTGAGTTGTTGGTTTTTTTCTTTTCGATAATAGCAATCTCTACACGAGAACCCTGTGTAGAATGCTTCTGTTTTTGTTTGGTTGCTTGTTTTTTTGCTTGCATGCATGCTGAAGAGCATAGCAAAATCAATTACAAAGCTACACTCTCCACCTTTCACATTTAAAGCAGTAGAGGATGCTTAAATTCTACTGGGCCGAATTGTATAAGCACATGAATGTGGAGCTTAATGATTTTTCTATGACACAGGAAATCAAAGAATCCTGTTGGGAAAATACGGCACACACAGTTTTGAATAACAGTTGTCATGAATATGCATTTGTGCAAAGTGGGTGTGGCCTGTTCGGCCCATGTTGGAGATTGTTGGAGAAGAGGATGTATCAAGACGGGGGACAATGGCGCTCGAGGCAAGGGGAAGAATAAAGTTTTGTTGCTACTCAAGTCTGGTATGGTGGTTGTGATTTGTTTGTTGTCACAGATGTGTGACATGTTGTTGTGCCACCAATATTTTCCTCCCTTCTGTAATACAGTGCACAAACAAGCTCATAGACCTCGTTTACAGTGAGTGAAAAGGCCGGGCTCGGCCCGGGCCGAGCTGGCCTTCCTTTCATTGTAAACGCACAAAAGGCCAAATGCTGTACCAAAATCAGCCGCACATTTGGCCAAGCTCTGGAGGTAGTCTCGGCCCTGGCTCAGCCTGGCCTTTTCTGACTGTAAACGCAAACTGGGCCAAATGCCGTACCAAATTGCGACCGTCGCACTCCCAGTAATAATCATTTGTTTACAAGCAGAGTACCACTATGACAAAATATTGAAAGGTTTGAATTAAAAGCCCAGGCCGAGCCCTCCACTGTAAACAGGTCTACAGAATTGCGGGGCCGAGTACCACAATCGAGGCCGGGCTCAGCCCGGGCTCAGCCCAGGCTCGGCCCAGCCCTGCACTGTAAACAGTGTCTAAGACATAATCCAAAAATGAATCTTTGACACTGTTTTGTAAGTGCCAAAACGCATTGGCATGAGCTCACTAATAAGTCGTTGATTTTTTGGTCTGAATGCAAGTGAGATCCTATGCCAATGCTAGTTCGGCTACATTAAAAACTTTGGGTCAGCATTGGATTTCATTATGTTCTACAATGTACCTATAACCAATGCAGGATACTCTCTGTGGACATTAAGGTAAAAAAATAATAAATACCTGTTTGCTATATCTATTTCAGCAATCTGACCACAAGTGCAAGTTCATACACAAAGACATATTGTATTAATGAATCAAACCAACATGTAGGCCTACCTATACTTCTAGGGCTTTCCATATTTGGCACAAAAGTGCACTCTGTGATTTGTTCCTCAGCCAAGGATCAAAGATCATCTTATATCAGTCATTAATCTTATCATTCCCTCTTTTTGAGATACAAATCAGAGAACAACTTATCAAACGATATTGAAGTTATCTATCACTTTCTCATGATATAAGCCAGACAATGAAAAATTATCTCAATCAGCAATCAGCCTCTATACAAGCTTTCAAATTGAGCAAGAATGGCAAATTCATTGGCAAGTGGGATGTTAGATTTGGCGTAGATGTAGCACAGATCTGCAGATACACATGATCACTCACAAATACTAGACTTGACTAAAGGTGTACTTTGTTTAAAATAATACTTTGGCCCTTTAAGGACATCTACGCATGTTCAGCATATATGATAGATTTACATTTGTCCAATACAGAAACAGAATTGCATTCGTTGTGCCATCACACATTTATACAACAAGTACTTAAAAATACCACACTTTGCATACTTGGAATTTTTAACATCTTCAATAAGAATTTCAGAGATTCAACAAAATCCACTCAACATCCTAGACAGGATTTTCCACGAGGCTGTGAGCATCATCACCATGTTCTGGCATTCCATCATGTACAGTGTTTTGATGCTGTGCTCCTTTTGAGTCCATGTCACAACTGGCAGAAGAAAAGTTCTCAGGGTTTGGAGTGGCTGAATATTTTTGGTTTGAGTCTGGGGGTCTGTCGGAGGAATTAGGACTTATTGCTGACCTGTCTGGACTCTCCCTATTTCTTTGAGGAGATGGTCCAGACGTGGCATCACCGCCACCAGCCTGCTGGGCCTGGTCTGTAGTAGGTCTCTGATCACTGCTTGCGGTTTCCGGCTCAACAATCTTGCTGTGGCACAGGGGGCACTTTTCCTGCACATAGAGCCACTTTCTGAGGCAGACTCCATGAAAGTAGTGCTTGCAAGGAGTGATGCGTGCAGTCTGCATCTCCTCGTAGCAGATGGGACAGAGGTCTTTCCGTGTTGACAGCTCAGCAGGGTCTGCCTCTGGAAGGAGGCTGATTTTCCGGGACGCATTGCGTCTCTTCATGAAGCTGTTCCATCCAGCCTGGGCTCGCTGGTAGACATTGAAGTAGGAGTGGACAACGATGACCATCGCTCCAGTGAGATTGTAGCTGGAGTTCATGGACTCCAATCCTCCGTAGCACAACACAAACAGGGCAAGAATGAACTCAAGGATGTGACACATAGATTGGATGCCATACACGATATCATCCAGTGATTCCCACGGGGTTTGATACCGGTGCTCCCACATGAAAAGAGCGTAGATGAGAACGGAGCCGAAGGTTTGGATGCCTGTCAGGAGACAACTAGAAACAATGATGAGGAGCCATAGCTCCATCTCGAAGATGGTGAACACCATGTAGCTCATGTACAGAGGCACACCCATCAGGGCAAAACACAGGAGCAGGACTTTGACATGTTTACCCACACTGCGGCTATTTGATGCACCAAGAGACAACAAGTAGGTGTTGGTCAGCTCATGGACTGACTGGATGATGGATGATATCACTATGAAGAGGACGATGCTGAGGAGAAGAATCTTTTCAAATCGTTTCAAGTGGAGGAGCCCCGTTTGCATGGCCAAAAGCATCAATGTGATCCCTTCTGTCCATCCCTTGTGCAGGAAATCTCCTTGCTCCCGTTCATTGAACCCTTTCAAGTATATCTTGCAGAAGGTGAGCACAACGTACGCTGTGTATGACACAGCAGAACTGAGCCCCACCAGACTCCAGGGACTGACACAGCAGTCTGCGATGGATGCCAGTAAGATCAACACCCACTTCTCCTGCACTGCCATATAATTCTTGCTGGCAAAATAGGAGTACAGCTGGTACATGAATATGGTCAGCCAAAACACCAGGTAGATTGCGGGAACAAAGAACCTGTTGTACATAGCCAGGATGACACTGATGATGCCGTAGAGCTCGATATACTCCTGAAGGGTCTGCAAACCAATCAGTGCCAACCGGTAGGGCACCAGGATGTTGCGAAGTGTGAAGATTGTTACCATCACCATGCAGATGATTTCCGCGATGGAGTGCATCGTCACGGCAACAGCCACCGAGAGACCACATGCCCTCACGGCCAGAGGAAGGAGGTATGCTGCGAATGCCCAGATGCGCTTCGTCTGGAGGAGCTTGGCGGAGACTGCGCAGATGATGATCTGGAGTGCCACAAAGGTGTAGAGCTGCTGGATGCTGGCAGTGTCATTGTAGACTGACTCATGGGTGGTTGGGTCTGCCTCTGCCTGCAGGGCTAGGTAGTGACTGGATAGGTGGTGAGAACCCAGGATCAAGATGGCAACAATGAGGTGGACATAGAGCTTGAAAAGCATGTGCAGTGGCAGGGCATGGAGGAGAAGAGCTATCAGGTAACCTGCATTTAAAGAACAAGCATGAAATCATAGAATTAATACAATTTGGACATCTACATGTACAATGTACATGGTAATATGTAACATTAAAAAATCAGTGAAGTCCACTGTTTGACACCCTCACCACAGAAGTGTGACAAGCAACAGTGCTTTAGTTTATATGAGTACTACTGGGGTTTGTTAGTAAGGAAATGTTATGATCCTAGGAATAAGCACAACATGGGAAATCCTACCATGCAAGGAGACTAATGTTCTGATTTTCATCCAAAACTATTTGACTGGATCAAAACATTTTCCACGAAGAAAAATGAGCAAACACTGCAAAATAAACTTTGCAAATTTCACAAGAGCCAAGATTAGTGAAATTAAGCACTATATGCATTGAATGCCAGCAGCAATTTGGTAAATTTTATGATCCGTATATTTCTGGTTTTATGGTATTGTTAGCTTGCATTCCATATGCCAATTATTATTGTTATCATTGTTATAATCACCATAAAGATCACTTTCACTCTTATATCATGATAGAGTAGACTTTCATGTGTTCAAAGATAAATGCACATATTTTTTTTTTTCACAACATACATTTATCTGTGGTTCAGCAGTTTTCTTTATTTCTGTGTTTCAAAATTACAGTGAAAAATGAATTACAAAACATTCATATTTTGCTTGTATTTCCAATAAACTGCCCAGCATTACTTTCTTGGAAACTGAGAAGAGGTTATCGGACAAATATTCATATCACGGGCTAAAATGACCTGTCATGGAATTAGAAGATACTTTTGAGAGTAACTGCTATAGATTTATAGACACAAACCAGGCAGAGTGAAATGCAATTTAGCATGCTGCCCTGACACATGTCAAGTTTTAGACAGAGTTGTTGAGAAGAAACTGGCATGGCCTTCTAATTAATTGGATAGTAACAAGAGTACTTGTACCTTTGCTGGTAGCAGGTTTGCTTAATACTGATTTTGGTTGACACAAGAGGATTCTTTACATGTATCTGGTTGCACTGATTAATCAGCACAAGGATTTGACACCCTCTGTCAACATGGCACAAGTCGTCCTTGCCTTGAGCATGTGACAATGAATGCACCAAGGAAAACAGTGGATTACAATCACAGGCACGACAAGGCCATTTCAACTGCCAGTGAATATCATGACATTAGAAAAACAACTATGAACTATTCCTACTGCTAGTGATGTGTCACAACATTAAAATTATGATAGGTACAATGTACTTGGCTCACAGTTGGCAACTGTACATGTACCAACTGATGTCAAATTTCAAACATCGCAAGACAAATCACTGACTTGACTGATTTTTCTAACAGTGTGAGTGAAGATTGCAAGACATTTTGTGAAAACGGTGCTTACCACAGAAATATAGCAATATTGATCACATGATCTACATCTCTATACACCACAAGCACATGCTAAATGTGTCGCTATCAAAATGTACCAGTTGGTAAAGCTTCAATTATGTATGGCTCAAGCTGCAGCTGAGAGCTTTAACTAGTTCATTGTGCATGCATGCATTGTAAAAATCACCTCACAATATTTCTAAACTGTTTCATTGCAGTGTGAATGGAATGCTCAAACATATTTTACGTCTGTATGTCGCAATACATGTATTTGCCAGTAATAAAGAGCCTAGTGAGTACAACTGCTTGATTGGACAAATTTGTAATTGAAACCCTTCCCTTGGGTGGTCCACACTGAATTCATACAGTACCAGGCAAATTAACATTAAATATGCTCTAGGTGAAAATACATCACGTAGACCTAGATCATGGAGAGAATGCTTCATTGCCATGCACTTTGGTTATGTCCCAATTGTAAGGTGTAACACAGGACATCCATGGAATAGGCTCTATGCACAGTATGATGTCATTTGTTCTACTACATTGTAAAAGGAGGCTGGGTTACAAGTAAACATCCGAAAGCCTTGAGCAGAGAAACAAGATCTCATGAGCACTTCAGATTGTCTTCTTAGGTGTCAGTAATATCCACATCAAAGTTTTTGCACATATGTATGGCAGCTTGTCATGTAGTATAGGTGTAGATGGAAATACTATCCAGAGTTCCACACATGTATAAACTGTATGGTCTTAGTGCACCCAGACATTGAAGATATGATGTATTCAAATGTGCTGCACCAGAAGTGTTCTGGTGCTTCTTGTTTTGCTGCAGAAAAGATGCACACAGGGCCACCACTGTAGCTGTTGGCACATTTTAAATACAAATAGCCCAAGAATGAAGCAGCCTCACTTAATTCTAGGCAGATACTGGTACTATACATGTACATAGTTCACAGTCAGCATGCCCCTAAAATTGGCTCTGCATGGTCTGGGATAAAGCAGATAGTAAACAATTAAACTCAAACACATACATGTACATACTGTTTGAATTACACAGAAAGATTTACAAATCAAAAATCTTCTGACTAAATTCCACTATTTACAATTTAAATTCTCTATGTAACCTTTTTATCTTATGATAATCTACTAGATACTGTAAAAGTGGATATTTTTGCGCGACTAATTTTTCGCGCTTAGCCGGGTAAGAAGAGTTTCACGTGTTTTTAATTCCGCGGAATCAAGACAGCAACTAATGGAACATATGGCACGCAAAAATATTTGCGTGCTTTTATCTTCGCACTAGCTTCTGGTTGCGCGAAATGCGCGAAAATTTCAACGCCGCCAAAATTTCCACTTTTACAGTTTTAATCTCTTCACTATATTGCGTCTACAGCAAAAACATTGTTTACAATTGAAATTCTGTATGTGTGCAACTAAGGTGTGACAATGCAAACGGCTGATTCTAATCATTTACCATGAAGAGCAACTCACATGAAGATCTTTAGAGCAATTATTCTGCTGTTGTGATTACAAAGTATCTCTGATTGCTTACAAAATGTAGCACTCTTTTGCTCCATATGCACAAATGAATGGAAATTACCTAATGGTTATTTTTCTTGACAGTTTAACCTGTTGAGGATGAGTCCCAAGTATCAGAGACTCCAACTCTCCCGTTTTCGACGGGAGATCTCCCGCCGAAAACCCATTTTTGCAAAATCTCCCGTTCTCCCGCTTGAGATTTAATTTCTCCCGCCTTGGCTCTGTGTCTCCCGTTGGAAAGGATTTCTTACTTATTGCTATTGTATGTTGAAAAAATAAGCCTTAGATAGCACCAGAGAGCATCAAGAACCCTAGGAACTTGGCGCTTCGCACACATCAACTTCGAGTCTCCCGTTTGCTAGGGGTTTCAGGCGGGAGAATCTCCAGATGAGAAGGTGCTTTGGGTTGGAGTCTCTGAAGTATACTTGGGCAGGTGTCCACGGGAAAAGAGTGTTGTACTGTAGCAAAATCAGTCCGTCCTCAATGGGTTAATCATGATTCTGATGCATTTTTTTAATCAGAGTAATGGGCATATTTCTTTCTCTCAATGACAGTGAAATAACCAGCATTTTGAGGTATCATTAGCCATTAGAGGAGATTCCCAACGCTCTTGAAAGTCATACCCATGATGGAGAATATTGTTTTCCCCTTATAAGTTCACACTCCATTACGGACCAGTAACATGATACTATAAGCAGCTGCCTGAGGATGCCAAACCCAGTAACCCCATTCTTGTGCTGTCATATGACACTCACCAGATACATTCGCCATGGCTACCATACTAATACCTAACAAGCAAATGATCCTTCCACAAAAGATTCTTCCACAATGTGTTCATTTCATGTTTTTGTTTTGTTCTTTCCATTTGTTTAGCTATGGCTAGCTATTCTTCCTGCACACATGATGGGCACCCTTTGAAATCTTCATCCCTTATGACTCTTTGCAAGGTTGAAACCCCAAGCCTGCTAGCCGTTTGGGTATTTGCACGATGGTTTCAGTAAATGGCAATGGATATAAAAATGTCACAAAAAGAAAAAAAAAAAATGATCAAGATGATTTAGTTGTGAAAAATGAAATCCATTCTGCATATTTCACATCTCTTTTCCTGGACTATCTGGGCTTTCTCTTTGTTCAACAACAGCATAATACATTAATTATATATCAATATCAAATGATGTATACCATATCAGGGCCATAAAGGGCATGTTGCACTGAAGAAATCATATTTCAAGCCCATATCATTTAATATCTGTTCAGTACCCTGAACATATGTGTTTGACAGAAAATGTAGGCAAGTATCTGCCAAAAAATATCTCCTTGTGAGTTTTTTACAGTTTGTTCGTTTAATTGATTTGGGGGGAAAGGAGTTGGGTATAGTTCATTGTAACTTTTTTTTTCATTATTGAGGGAGGGTTTTGGTATAGCTCTTGGTACTTCAATGTTATATTGCACAAAAACACTGTCCACAGGCAAAACATAATGGAGGGAGGGAATGCCCATAGCAAGATTGTGGATTTTGTCACATTTGTCTTCATGAACAATCATAGACATACAGTGTACTATGGTAAATTTCCTAGATCATGAATCAAATACAGGTATGTCAACATGACATTTGCTCGCCAATCATACTTGAAGCAATAAGCCTCACCTGTCACGGTGATCGTACCACTATTTAACGCTGCAACAGAACTTAAATACACGCTGTCTGTGAAACCTGGAAAGATTACCCTTTTTTTTATTGAAAATGCGGTAATTCCAGTCATACTGATGCAATGAATGTCTTTCTCACACCATCAGGATGGGTTCATGTGGGTGCAAAGTATCGGCGAATAGATTTAATCCATCTTTCCTCCAGGGAAATTAGATAGCAAGGCTTGACTTTTGACAAGAACATGATGCCTAGAACTTGCGTGTCTAGTCACACGCCATTAGCACGCCGCCACACTCGTTCATCTCTTCTTGGATCCCTGGAAAATGCTCTGATGCATGGAGCTTCACAGGGAGGCATTCCCAATCCTCCACCAACCCCCCCCCCCCCCCAACACACACATCCTGAAGATGCCTCTTCTATATCTTTAGCAGAAAGTTCTCATCCAGGTGATGCATCACACTTTCACTTTCCTGCTGCATTACATGTTTTCCACATTGTGCATTGCACACACATGAAGAGGCAGGAGCTCCTATCAAAGTATTAATCCCCAGCATGTATCACATCCGTCTTTCACAGAAGGTGCATGAAAAAACACCAACAACACCACCACCCACACCGCCTCGCTGTTTGCAGTCAACACAGAGCTACGTCTAAAGTGCACCTCTCGTTTCCGCTCCGCGAATGAGATCAGGGAAGCGTTACCCCCGGTGTGTGTCGCAGTCGCTTCTGTACCAGGCTGTCGGATTATTGTCAATTTTGTGTCTAATGCCAGGATCCCATGTGCGCTGTAGGCAAGGCATCTTGGGTACCTACATTGCTTGTCTATAAAGTATAATGGCAAAACAGTTCTGATGCAATATCCCACTGGATATCTGCAGATATCAGCAGCATTTGAGATCATAGCAAGTAGAGGTCCAGGTCCCTGCTTATAAATGATGAATACATTTGTCCTTCAATGCCGACTTGTGTATTCTCCCCCCCCCCCCCCCCCCGTCTTCAGCTTTGCTTTTCTCAAATCATTTTATCATAAAATTTGCTTGTTTGCTATATCTGTCATACAATACAATTGCAAAATTAGAAAGGAACTGATCCCCACTATGTACCAGGAAGGCTTAATTTGAATAACTGACAAAATTTAGATTGACACCATACAGGCTATTTGAATTTCAAAACCGTTAATATTTTGACCTAATTCATCTTTGTTTAGAAGGCAACATATTTTTCTGTTTAATGAAGTAATTCAAAAAATCTTTTCCAGGTTTGAATGCATACATCTTCACTTTCAGAGAAAGCCATTCTGATCAGGGGAGTGACACAACTACGACAGATCTGTGGGAATTTGTGCATAATTTGATGTAAGCCACTGAATGTCACAAAATAACCTTCAATCATGACAACCAATTTTTGGTTCTGCACATGTAAATGAATATACATTACAGTTTGTATCTCCAGTAACATTTTTCATACTTTTCAAGCCAAAAGACTTACAATGTAGAACCCAGTACAAGTTAATAAAATTCATTATGAAGAGCTCTGCATTGTTTACAATGGAAGGTAGGCTGAACCACTGACAAATGAAATGAAATTTCTGCCTGCAGAATGTTCAATTAAATTAGTGACATACCATGTATGAATGCTATAGTGTATTATAAGCCTGCTCACACATGCACCAACAATTTTAAAACTGTTTTGTTTTGTTTTGTTTTTTAAGATTGATTTTTGCAACAGAAGGCAAAAATCCAATATAATATTTCTGTATGGACACTAAAAATCACAGACTACACTGTACCATGACCCAAATCATGATGTAAAAAGTAGTCCAATCTTTTTTTTTTTTTTTTTTTAAGTCCTTACAACCATGTGCCTCATACAGTGCGTGTGAACGGCATGCAAACAAATAAATAAATGAATAAAGAATGAAATGAAATATTTATATCAAATGCTAAAATGCTACACGGCATCACATTTTTAATCCCATTATGCAAACACCTCTTCATGCACTAGGTCCAGGGTGAGGGTGCCTTGGGTCATGCTTTGGCTATTGTGAAGGCATACGCATCTCTGATTGCTTTGCTTGCAAGTGTAATACAATCAATTTTTGCATTACGATCAAAAAACCAATAACTCTTGTGTGTGAATGGACCTCCTGGGAAGCCTCCACAAGTTTACCAAGTACCATCAGTCAAGGGAACAGTCTCACTTTTTCTTCACAGTCCTAGTGAGACTCCTTGTCAAATATCAAGTATCATATCAATGGGTATTGAATTTCATTCTTTTACTTTCATTCACATCATTATGCATTTAAAACAGGCAAAGTTCACTGAAATTGGCCAGCACATAAAAATCAATGGCATACAAAAGATTCACTTAATTTACAGCATCCAAGGTGCTACATAAGCACTTGCCTGATTGTCCAGGGCAAGTGAATGTTTCTGATTAGTTACAAAAAAAAAATGCTTGCCCTAATTGGGCAAGCAAAAAAGTTTTGAAGCCAACTTTTCCTCCCTTCACACCCATGAAGTCAACCATAGAAAGGCCCACAGTTAATGACTGTTAAGTGATGCAAAACACTTTAATTTCATATCATTTCCAACAACTACTAGTATATAAAGTGAAGAAGCCCCAATGCAATGCAATATCAACACTTGATTGAACAAGTTTCTATACTCCAATGTGTCCCAAGCACCCAAGGTGAGGTCATGACAATAATAAACCCGTAATCTGCAAATAAAGTACAGGTATAAATTTTGTATCAGTCTATGTAATTTTCTATTTTGCACTTGCGGAAAACAAAAAGGATGGCATGTGTGCATTCCCTATTAATGATTCAACAACTAAAGAGGCTCTACAATACTACCATTACAGAGAACCTCTAAAGGCCTATGACATGTAACAGTGATTTGACCAAAACCTACATGAATTATTCCACTTGTGCCTAGCCCAGAACTGGCCAGCAGTTATGAATAATTCACAACAGTTATTGAAGGACAAAAAAAAAAAAAAAAGATGCCGGCATTTAATGAAATATACATGTACTGTACATGATACGTTTTACTTGTGTCCGGCTGAGCCTTTAGAAGAAGAAGAAGAAGAAAGAAAGAAAAGAGAAAAAAAAAAGAAGAAAAAAGAAACAGACAAAATAAATGGGCATGCACAGCCCTAAGTTTGAATCAATTAGAATTTTTTCTACAAATTCTATGCACTGTAATACCAACAACAATCAACAAATAACTTCTGCCATTAATGATATTTGAGAGAATTGAGGAATTATGGCTGAAATGCTTGGGAAAATGAAATGTTATCAGAAACTGACTTTGTGAGTGCCCATGGCAATGGAGAATTAATGAGAGAGCAAAATTGAAAATTGCAGACTGAAGACCAGCTGTATTACATTTTCTAATTTGCCTTGCTGGCTTGCATGTCAGTTACAGTGTACATGTACTGTACATGTAGGCCTAGTCTGTTACAACCTCTGCATTTATACATGTACAGGTAGTTGGGTGTATACCGACCATGCTGATCTTCACCATGTCTTGCTTGAGATATAAAAATGTGTATGTATGATCAGTCAATTGCCTGATTACACATCAATGACATTACTTCAAAACAGTACCTTTGAAACAATCAGACATAAATGAACAATATTCACAGCGCTTAAAAAAACAACAACATCTGGAATCACATCTAACCATTTGTTGACAATTACACTGCTGTGGGTTTGGCATTATTTTATAATTTAACAGGTGAACACGTTTGTAAAGCACGAGTGTGTAAAGGTTCTCTTGAGAGATTGGCAGAAAAAGTCTCTAGCTCTCAAGAATACAACGTACTAAAATATTGCAATATTATGGGTCTTACAGGAAGACTAATCTACAAAACTAAACATATTGCATTCATTTTACATCTATAGACTGATTGGGCGGTTTGATATTTCCTCAGGACATGTTTTTAGTTTCAATTGGGTACCACACACTGACATGAACACAAATCATCTGGTGTGGTATGACCACACTTAGTGATAGAAAGCAATCACCGTATTCTCTGGCGATAAGGCTGCACCTCCGCATAGGCTGTACCCCAACTTTGGTGACCCAAAAAAAAAAAAAAAAAAATGCATAAGGATTTCATTCTTTACAAAACTTTAACCCTTTTCTCTGAATTTTGACAACAAACTTCGTATGTATTTCTACCTGGTTGGCATGTTTCCTATCAAATTCTTTCTCTCTTTTTTTTTTTTTGTGTGTGTGTGCGTATGTGTATGTGTTATGAAAGTTTCGGCGGTATGAACACTGAATAATGGAAACTCCATGTCCCATAATGTGAAGGAAAACTGAGTGTGTGTGCGCAATGTTTATGTATAAAATTAGAGAATAAAACTCGTATGAAAAAGAGCTTTCGAGTACTCACACAACCTGATGTACAATAGCGAAGCAATTGTGCTGCATGAGATAGAGCTATGATTATGATCATTGTGTGATTGATGTTATGATGCGTGCTAGACAGGTTATTGCATACAATGCAGTGGCCAGGACGGCTCTGTACAGCAGCTTGTTCGTGCTGCACTTATTGTACCCCCTGTTCGGACGCAAGCCAGTTAATACCAAAACTCGATAAGGAAACGACGTATAAAGAATCATCGTATAGCCGACAGACCGTTCAGATGCTAATCTCGACCGTTCTGGAAAACGTTGTATAGATGTGCGGTTTCCCACTGCGCATGCTGTTATGGTCATGAGTGACAGCTATGGGGTCACCTTTCGTGAGGCTCCCATTAAGCCCCGCCCAGTTATACTATTCTATGTTTGCCATACGTTCAGGCGCACAATGGACATGATGAAATGCTGATTCGTTATCAAGTTCTAGTTCAAAACGATGCTCTGACCATCGTTTCGTTATACGTCGTTTCGTTAGTCATCGTTCAGACATATAAATTCATCATTCTACATAGCCATACTGTTCTACCTTACAAATTTTGCGTCTGAACACCCTGTTAATCTCCCAAAAATTGGCATGGAAAACAACAGCGGTTAGGAGGTGATGACAACAAAACAAGTTGTCATTTGATTGCAGAACATGGCTTTGTCTAAAGATTGACTGATTCATTGCATGATATCGAGTTGCTCATTGACACATTGCATTGTCCCTTACGTGATTATGTGTGTTGGTTCAGCAGTTTATTCGTTCAGTTGAACAGGCCAATTTGGTTGTACTGGCGTATATGCGAGGCTTCCTTAATCGCTTATCGCCGGGGAATACAGCAATTTTGATTTGCAAGGGATTGGTTATGAGCAAAAGCATGAATTGGGTGAGCAGAGAGACGAGGATGCTTGGAACAATACCTCTCTCTCTCTTTGTCAGTGGCAACCTGATTTACTACACAATGCCCATGCCTAGCAGTTTGAGACTCTTGCGTCTAAAAGAGTAGTGTGTCACAGCTTACACAATAGACTTCATATTTGAGTGGAAACATTGTTCTTTCACATTTATAATTTTGTATAAGTTGAGAATTGGAATGTATACATATGCTGTTTTTTGACGATCAAATCTATTATCTTTTTTAAAATTCATTCTTATCATCTAAAGGCAGGTGATATGGTATTCAGCATTCACAGTTACTAAATCCTTGCCAGGAGTATCTTTTCTTTCTTTCTCTTTTTTAGCATGGGCACCTGCCTCCTGTTTTAACAGAGCGTTTCAAACTAGACTTACCATGACAGCATCAGGGCAATTTTGCTTCACCCTGCCTGTTAAACATTCCTGCCCAAAATGTGGCTTGGACGTTGTTGCTGTAACATTTGCCAAATTCTATCCGAGCCAGCTAGGGTAATTACCCCAACATTATTCCTACATTACCCCAACAACCTTTCTGTGAGAGCGTTCTCGCGGTAACATTCCTTTGATACACTCTTGAAACGTACATGTGCAATAGTCCAAACAGAATGGCACACCGCTCACCAATCACGTGCATGGACTGTAACCACACCCCCTTCGAACATGAACATGTAGGTTTTCATGGAAACCTGCCTAGGGTTTTCAGTGTGTGTCTGTTAAAACGGTACCCCGCCCTCACTCTCTCCTGCGGTTTTATTACCAAGGGTAAGGAATTTTGTTCTCCGGATGTTGTCTCAACGTTGTCAGGGTAGAGTCGGTTAAAACAGGGCTTAATTGTACTGTGACAAAGGTGAGGGAAGGATACACCACTTTACTTGTACAAATTGTAAGTGTACAGAGTAATTTTTATTCATGTAATTTGTGTATTCATCCATGCATTAACATTCTTGTATAGATATATTAACATCTGTGGTGTAATTTGTGCAAAAGTGCATTGTGAGCCATTATATCTCTTTAACTTAGCTAGTACCATAAAGGGCTCTGTGAAACTGGCACTGTTGACACATTAGGAGCACACGTTTGCATATTTTCCCATGTGATACTGGTGAAAGTGGGATAAAAACAATACACTTCTTTTATGTATCTAACACAAGTTACATTTTATAGATATGACATAGATCTCTTTATACAAAAGTTGGGATTTGTAAATTTTGTGATTAAGTTGGAATTGAAGATCAAAAGAAATTCCTCAGGCAAAGTAAAGTGATTTTGGAAACACATTTAAGAAAGCAATTCTTGAATCTTTTAATCGATATTGACCCACTTCCCCACTTTTTAGGTATTGTTGGCAATTGTGTACTACATGTAGGTTTTCAAGAATAACTGATAGAGCAATCAAAGCCAATGCTGCTCAAGATAAATAGACAGCCAGGTTTGTTTAGACATGACCCTCTTTCAATAACTTTTTCCTCATCCTCACCGATAACATCATTACCTGTACACAGTCGTGTACAGGTGTACAGGTGCAAACTTAAACGCTGGAATTTCTCTTTTTTTTCTGGCTTTGTGACCTTAATCTGGTGAACATCTCTGTGTAAGGGAATGAAGAACACTCGCTGAGACCTGCACATAAGGCTGGTTTGCTGTGGAAATGAAACAGAAAAGGAAGGAAATGGAGAGAAAATCCGATGACGGAGAGAATCCATCCTCTGAAAATCGACATAGCGAGAGACTGTCAGCCCGGCACGGGGACGCTCCTGGCCGAATAAGCACTGAGAACAGCAATGGTTCTTCCCTCAACGCAGCTGGTCAACCCACCATCAAGGCGAACAATGATAGCAGCAAAGCCAAATTCTTTGCCTAGGAAGTAAGATCTTCTTCAAGACGTGCAGAATGGATTTAACATTTGTGAAAAGGGTGAAAAAATGCAAGGAGAAAAGATGATGAGAGTTCATTTAATTTGAAACCATATAAAGAAAATACAGTTGTTTAGAATGTAAGAAAAAAATTGGCTATTTTCATCATAGTAAATTCACATCACACTGCATGTTTACAAATGTATGCATGGCAAATTGTATGCAGCCAGCCACAGTAGTCACTCGCTTGTGGCTGTATCCAGCGACCCAGGCCATGGCTACAACCACATGCGTGTGGTCATATGTGACATGTACACTGCCTTTGAAAAATGAGAGAAAGTTAAAGGTGGCAGCTCGACACTGGCAACATGACTGTCCGGTGGCAACCCGACGAGAATACTGGTGAATGGTGAATTCTATGTCTGTATTGTATACATGTGCATGGGAGCTGAACTGAGAGCCCGAGGGCACAGACGCACTAGACAGAAAGATCCGTCTGTCCAGAGTCGTCTTTTATTTTTCCGATGTTATCGCTCTCCTCCGGAGACAGACAGAAGCTTACCATATACCTCGCTGTATTGAAGCTCTTAACCACTGTCTCTATGGAAAATTGGGTGAGGTACCTCACCCTTCTCGGTTGCGTCTAATTCACAGCCCTAGATCGGTAAATTTAAACTTGCATAGCAAAATCAACATTTCAAGATAGCATTGCACTTTCCACATCAATGAATCATCCAACACTTTGGAAGAATTTTCATGACAAAAGACACAACTACCAGCCCGTCAATACGATCGTAACAGCTCTTCAATGTATGAATCGCTTAGCCACTCACATGCAAGGTAGATTTCTGCGTGTTTTTTATTAAAACAGTACCTCACATGTGATTGGCTAACGGATTAAAAAAGGCGACTTACTGCTAGTGAACGGCGATGTTACGATATGGATACAAATTTCTGCGATCTACCCTGGTTACTGTGATTATTTCAATTGCACAATGTGAGAAAGTTACCCCAAATATTACTGCATAATGTGGCATGTCATGTCAAACTTGTTTGAATGTAAATTGGGTGGAGAAATTGGGTTTATTGTAACGTTTGGTCTGTGCGCGACCGCTGGCAGAGCATCAATACAGAAGCTAGTATTACAGCCTTTGGTCTGTCTACACAATGTAGGAGGGGATCCGTGAAGCCAGACGCAGTGCAGTCTCTGTGGAACATATTCCCGACGACCAGATACAGACCGATCTTTTGGTCAACAGACGCACCGGCACGGGGATCTGATGCAGGTGTATGGGCAGGTGCAAGCTGCACGCTGGCAACTCGACAGTATGACTTTCGTCAGGCCGCCAGACTGTAACTTCTTTTAAGGAAGAGAAAGGTGAGAATTGTAATTTTCACATGACAAAATCAATCAAAAAAGATGAATTATCACACAAATATCAGTTCTACCTGTTATCTAATCATTATAAAAAGTGGTAGACTCATCAAATTGACATTAGAAATACAGTATCTACATACCCACATACTCGGCACCCAGGGTGAGTTTTTCGGGGGCGACTCCCAGCTTCTCCACCACCTCATTGTTGATGACCTCACTCTCTGAAATCAGTTTTTGGGCCCGAGAATGGTAGAGCGACTCGAGGATAAAGACGCTCGGAAGACGGAGCACAACATTAGAAAAACGAAGCAATTGTGGTCTTCGCAGGATAGGGAAATCCATGATGTATTGTCAAATGTGTCATGTGTGTAGTGGGGTTCCTAGATGACAAAACGGTCCTGTAACACACCGCACTCTGTTCATCTGAATATTCTGTCTTTCTGATATCCTAGCCTACACTCTCCTAGCCAGTCCTAATGTTAGGTTACAGTTGTAGCGTTAGCACAGTATTGCTAGGTCGGAGTGGCGACTCGCAAAATGTGAAATCTACGCCATCAAAACTGACAGCATGCTGCTATCACGACAAGATTAAAGAATCCGCAGTCATTTCGATCAATCTTACTGAGACTTGATGATGTGCAGAACAGACACGGCCCGGTCGTCACAACCGAGGCCGAGACACAAGCGCTGATGAACTAACCCAACCGTTTGAGTTTGGCAGTTCGCAGGAAAGACCCGGCCCTGCCTGCCCCTAGTTACTGTCTGCGTCTGGCCCTTACGCTATACGGCATACACTCTATTTTAAACCACTGGCACTGTCACTGACGCGATGATGGCAACATTATGAGAATGAAAATACGATAGAAGGATCTGCAAGATACATGATCAAACACCCACCGGGCGTGGAATCACCATGACCGAGAGCTTTTGTTTTCCTTGTTAGAGATCCGTACCTTTGATACCATCGTCGTCGTCGCCGTCATTCACCTCCCACCCACTTGCATTTGATGCTGCGATCGTACGTACGTGCGCATGGTCTACGTGCAAGTTTCGTAGGTCCCCTTGATCGAACGTGCACTCGACTCGGCTGTGCGGTAACCAATTCCCCACACAAGTCTAGTCGAGGATACCACTAACGATCATTTACTGTATGGGACACAGGCTAGGCACACACAGAACGCTCAGGAAGTCTTGATGTCCGAGACCGTTCGTCGTCTGCATCGATGTTTATGTCCGCTTTGCTCCGCTGCTCTTCGCTTTCTCACCAGCGAATACAGTACAAATTGTATGTATTGTACAGTGTGTAAAATAAGGTCTTTGGATGCTTTCACAATCTATACAGCATCAGCGCAGCGCGCGAGCGAGCTGCGAGCATGCACCACAGAACTCTTACACATAGAAGAATCACTCGCCACCCGTTTTGTCGCCGTCGCTCGACTCATTGTCACGTGACGTCCGCCATTTTGCTTAGCGGAACTTTTTTGCGTGCAAATCCCAGCAGACGCCATCCACGACAGTGACTGCATGTTGCACCGTGTTTTTCTGACGTTCCGAGACCCTGAGCGAGGCATTAAAATGCCGTATTGTGCGGCTGTAAACTGCACAAATCACTTGACAAAAGGATTTGAAAACAGGTAAGTTTGACACCAAGCCATGATGAGAATAACAAGTAATTAATTCCCCAAGTAACGTTACAATTAGGCGGATCGGTCGTATGTTGGCTTTCTTGTGAGCGCAGTAGCAAAGGTAGTCCCAGACACTGGATTTTGTGTTTGCCGTCGACATATCTGTTTACCACCAACTACCCAAATATGCAAAATAAAAAAGATCAAGTAGGCCTAATTTAGGCCCTGGGGCTATACACTCTGTACGTTGTGTGTTGGGGCAAGCAGCTTTGTACATGAAAAAAAGTACTATCTATTTATGTAAATTTGAGCTTAGGTGTAAACTTTACACGTAGATTTATTCTTGTCTAGCTATCAGGATGCTATAGAGTCACAGTACTAGTGGTGGGTCAGTGTCAGTGACAACACTACAGTCGTTTAGATACTAGATTGTCTAGACTGACTGTGTACTCTAGTATTATCAGGAGCTTTCCATGGACCATGTCCATGCATGCAATCATCATCATGCTTGCCATAGTTGTATTGTAGGTACACATGTTTTATGATTATGAATATGAGGTCTATACAAATCTGATATGGTAATAATTTTCACATGTATCATATGTTCTCTGTGTGTTAAAAATCCTAGATTTCCAAGAAGGGGTGTTGCTCTTCGCCAAAGATGGATTGTGAACATGAGAAGAGACCACTGGATTCCCAAACCATACTCTTGTGTTCTCACCACTTTGAAGAGAAGTACTTCGATCGCACCGGCCAGATAACAAGGCTGCGGGCAGATGCTGTACCGTACCAACTTTATTCACCTTTCCACAACATCTCATGAGGGTACATGCAGAAGAACAAATTTTAATTTTGCATGTTAGGTGTTTGAAATTTGAGTTTTAGTTTTGAAATCCGTCCGACCAGGAGCAGACATATACCCTTCTGTGTATGTCTGCTTCAGAAATGGATTTTAATCTACCATCACATCGCATCCTGGTCGCTGATGAAGAATGCGATGACTAACCTGTTTGGTGTCTTGTTTCTAAATAATGCGCTTTCCTTGCCAGGATAAAGCGTTTTGAGGTCTATTGCCATTTTAGGTTTTTATCACATTCACTTCTGTTCTTTCAAACTATATTGCAGGATTTCATTTTAAATGGTGCTTAACCTAACAAGAGCAAGTGCAATTTTGCACTACATGTGTATATGAATGTATTGCCTTTGTTATCATTGCCAAGAATGCCTTTCATATTCTTGCCAGACAGTGTCCATTATTCATGGATTTATTTTTATGTTGTTGCCACATTGCCAATTTAATGCATGTTCATGAAACATTGCTTTCGCAATATGCAATATTTTTCATACATGTATTTGCGAGACTTGTCTTGCCTACATATTGTTGCCACGTTAACATTTCGTACTATACCATAGTATGTTTTCACACTCATAAGGATTTCATTTTGAATTGCGCTTGAAGCGAACAAGTGCAAGTGGAATCATGGATTATACAGTATTGCCTTTGATATTTTTTTTTATATTCTTGCCAGTGTCCATTATTCATGGTTTTATTTTGCTGGCATATTGTATGCTAAGTGATTGTACATGCATTTGCTTTTATGATATACAAGACATGTAGTTGTCATATTTGTGAAACTTGTTTTGCCTACATGTACATACTTTGAGATACAGTGTAGTATGTTTTCACACTCTTTAGATTTCACTTTGAATTTCGTTTGAAGCAAACAGGTGTGTGTGAAATCTTGCATTATACAGATGTTCATGTATTGCCTTTAGTTGATATTGTTATGCCAAGAATGCATTTGATATTCTTGCCCGACAGTGTTCATTATTTATGGATTTTATGTTGTTGCTATATTGCATGATAGTTGATTATACAGGCATTTGCTTTCGTGATATACAACATTTGTTGTATATATCTGTGATACTTGTTTTGCTTACATGTTGTTACCAAATTATATTTTCATACTATACAGTGTATGGGGTAGTTTTTGTTAAACTCATTACTAAGGATTTAATTTTGAATCATACTGAGCTAACAAGTACAAGTGAAATCTTACATTTACAAATGTATTGCCTTTAATACTGTTACCAGGAATGCCTTTGGTGTTCTTTTCAGTGTCCATAATTCGCAGATTTATATTGCCATAGTGCATGCGGATCAACACAATATGTTTTCATACTAAACCATAGTGCGTTTTTACACTCATTAGGATTTTCTTTTTGAATTACGCTTGAAGCTATCAAGGGCAAGTGAAATTGTGCACTATATTGATGTATTGCCTTAGATAATCTTGCCAGACAGTGTTCATTATTCATGACTTTTATGTTGTTGCCCTATTGCATGTCCATTATAGATGTACATGTATATATGCATTTGCTTTTGTGATTACAATAGTTGTCACAAATTTGGGACACTGGTGGTCTTGCCTATCATTTGCATAACATGTTCCTGACGCATGTACTGCCTGTGATTATAGCTGCCGTATTAGGTATGATAATGGTATGTGTACTTCAAGCAAATGGTATATCACTGTACTGTGGTTGATTCTCAGCAATCAACTTTGACCTTGATAAATGTCAAATAAATTGTAAAAAAATCAGGAAAAATTAACTCTGTCCAACTTAACTTCCTGTTTTTTTTTGTGGGAAGACAATCTTGAAAGGAGTTCATGTTTGTAATGTGTGTGTGTATGTGTGAGTGTGTGAATACATATATATATATATATATATATTATATATATATATATATATATATATATTATATATATATATATATACATACATACATACATACATAATATATATATATATATATATATATATATATATATATATATATATATATGTATATATATATATATATATATATATATATATATATATATATATATATATATATTGATTGAGTACCGGGTAGTCTACATGTTGGTGCAGCAATATCATGATATCAAAAGTAAAACAGGAACCAAGTTCATGTTGATCACCAACAATTTATTTACAGCACACAAATATTTGAGCGATTCGCTCTTTCTCAAGTGTTGTCGCAAATCGCTCAAAAATTGGTGTGGTGAAATAAATTGTCGGTGATTAGCATGAACTCGATTTCTGTTTTATTTCATGTATACAGATATACAGTGTATATATGCCTATAGGCCTATTGCTTCCTATACCAATATGTGCAATAGTGATAACTACATTGTACTACACACTACTAATGATAATGATAACAGCAGGAATATATATAATTAAGGTGATGTTGTCTTCCAAATTTCTAATATGTTGAACGAGTATATGTCAGATGGGGAAGATGTATTACATGATCATATCCACAAATCATTGATTTTTACAACTGGACTGACTGGAAATTTAATTTGACCTGTTTAATGGGAGAAAAATCAAAAGCACGAACACACATCTTCTTACAATATCATTGGAGGGGGGAAAATGCAAGACATAGGGTTGAGAGTATCAGAAAAATGGCAGGACACAGACAAGGACAGGCGCGCGTCTTAGATTATTTTATACCAAAGCAGATCACGTACGTCTCCGAAGTCAAATAGATCTATCCAAAAGGGGAAAAAACACCTGTTTCAATACAGGGAAGAGTGTGAAATAAATAACATAAATGAGTACATGAATCTGTGGTCAACGCTGGATTGAGAAGTACCAGTTTGACAGTTTACAAGTTCAAGTAAATATCAAGGGCTATAGCGGCTGTCATACTGCCCGATCAGTGAGTGGACCGTACCGTACTCGCGAGGAGCTGCGGAGGTTCCGCTAAGCAACATGGCGGCGTGTGCACTGAGGCGTCACATCCGGGGCGCGCGGTGGCGACACCGAGCTCAGCGGGTTGTGAATGGGTGTGATTCTTCTATGTGTAAGAGTTCTGTGGCATGCACAGAGTTCTGTGGCTGCGAGCCGTCACGTCTGTACGCAACTTTGTCCCGAGGTGGCGCTCTAATACGGCACTGTACTACTCAGTGTGCAGGTGCCATATAGTGGAGGTCATATTTCTCATTTGACTTTTTAACATCATAAATGTGTTTTTGATGATATTTGCCCCTACATCATATGGGAAATTACACATTCAAGGGTTATAGAGCTTCTCAAAGGGACACTTTTGAAAATCATGCCCTTTGGGGTTTTTTTCAAAAATAAATCTTACAGTGTTGATCAGTTCTTCATAAGATGAATACATAGATGCAGGCAGTTATCCTTGATTATGGGGGTGTCATCATCACCTTATTGCCTACAAAGACTGACTTTGTTTTGTCAATCAGACTAGCTTTATGTATTTTGAGCTGTTTCAGTGGTAGCCAAAACAAAGAAATACATTAAAATAACACAGTCATTCAAAGTTGTGTGATACTGATGGCTGCTATGTACAAAGATCTAGTACCACAACAACATAATAAGAAAACAAATTGTAGCCAAGCAGAGTGGGGGGGGGGGGGGGGAGGGTAGGAAGGAGAAGGGGGGGGGGGAGGGGGGAAGATATATGACACAATAGATCAACATAGACCAGCAGAGCTTGTATGGGATGAATACTTCCCATAGACTTGTGTGCATTGCGTGCATTCTCTATAGTGGAGGTCATATTTATCATTTGACTTTTTAACATCATAAATGTGTTTTTGATGATATTTGCCCCTACATCATATGGGAAATTACACATTCAAGGGTTATAAAACTTCTCAAAGGGACACTTTTGAAAATCATGCCCTTTGGGTTTTTTTTCAAAAATAAATCTTGCTGTGTTGATCAGTTCTACATAAGATGAATACATAGATGCAGGCAGTTATCCTTGATTATGGGGGTGTCATCATCACCTTATTGCCTACAAAGTACTTTAAAAGACTTTGTTTTGTCAATCAGACTAGCTTTATGTATTTTGAGCTGTTTCAGCGGTAGCCAAAACAAAGAATTACATTAAGATAACACAGTCATTCAAAGTTGTGCGTTACTGATGGCTGCTATGTACAAAGATCTAGTACCACAACATAATAAGAAAACAAATTGTAGCTAAGCAGAGTAGGGGGGGGGGGGAGGGGAGGGGTAGAGGAGAGGGAAGAAGGGGGGGGGAGGGTAGGAAGGAGAAGGGGGAGGGAGGAAGAGATCTGACACAATAGATCAACATAGACCAGCAGAGCTTGTATGGGATGAATACTTCCCATAGACTTGTGTGCATTGCTTGTGTCCAAACTTAAAACTTATCTGTTCCTTTCATACTGAGGACTGTAATTGCTGTATGTAATTAATATTGGATCAATATTGTATTTTTAATTGGTATATGTTGTATTCTTTATTTGGTATATATTTGTTTTTGTCTACCATTTTCTTGTTTGTTGAAATGTTTGAATATGTATATGCATGTAAAATATATATGATATGTTTTCATTTTTGAAGCGCCATGAGCACTGAAAAGTGGACCTGTGCGCTATACAAGTAGCCACTATTATTATTATTATTATTATTGTGTGCATTCTCTATAGGGCTCACACGGGTAAATAATTCCCCATAGAGATGTGTGTTAAAATTCAAATTTCAAAAAATTTTATAAAATAGCTGGGAGAAATGAGGTGTTCCAGCTTCACTAACCTGGATAAGTGAGATATACCCTTTCATCCATCAAATTTTCAGGGTGGTTTCTTCTGCTCAAATTCTGTCCAAGGGTCCGCAAAGCCAGACTACGAGTTCTTGTCACTCAAAAAATCACCTATTTTCCGTACACATACCCAATGAAATATAGTCCCCTCAAATTCCATCAGAAAAGCTTTCATCTTCCAATCAAAATGCAGTTTGTAGAGGAATTCATACTCAATATCTACAGCTATTAAATTTTTTGCCAAACTGCATCATTGATTTTTAATTAATTTTTTCTTCATTTATTTTGGTATCTTTGGTACGAATTTGTGAAGGGGTCTGGGACAGTCCATTTTATCTACAGGTGTGAGCCCTATAACAGCTTGCGCACTGAACTACTAAAGTTGCTGTGATCATCAGTTGTAGAGTTCCAGAGAGGTTACTATTTATGTAGTACCGAGTATTACAATGGCGACTTGAATCCTAATAAAATGATTGGCTGAGAGCAATCAGTTCACCATTCTTTTATTTTGCCTAACATGCCCAACGGGCATAAGTATTTACTAATGACTTACTAACTACTACTCGGACTCGGAGATCATTGCTCAAATGCGTGACTTCGTTCATTTAGTTGGATTGGTGTAGTTCGCTTTACTGTTTTCATTAATCTACTGTACAGTATGATTACCAATGAATGAGATAATTTCGTGTTACAGTATTGTAAATGTTTGGCAGGAAGAAGGAAACAAGATTTCAAACAAATACGAGAGTACCTGGTACGGTAACCCACTCCCTGAGAGTGTCATGGGGTGGGGCTGTATGATTTCATACCTTACTTCCATTATAATAAGGTGAAAGAGAATGATTAGGATACACTACCCACTGCATGTAAAAACAGATTTTTCTTCGATCATAGATTGAAATATGAGATGTTCTCAAGTGTACTTTTTATTGATGATTTTGTTCTGCATGATTTGATAAAATTATCTCGTGTTTTGTGAATATAATGGCAAGAGGAAGGAAATAAAACATTAAAAAATATTGAGTGAGATCACAAACTTAGTTGCAAATGTGGCTAGAAAACTTAATTTCTAACCCACATGAAGAGACTTAAGAAAATTACCTCCTCTTCATACCCACTATCATGTTCATGTTTAGAAGTGTTAATTCCTTTCTTAGCCTCCCTACCACTTGACTTTTCGTAATGAAGAGTACAATGATGACAAAAAAGATAGGTTTACATTTCATTAAAGTGGAACATATCAGCAAATTATCAGTGTATTACAGTTTCCCCACATAAATGGCAGAGGCGATATTGTCATCCCCTCTCAAGTTTCCCACTGAACTGAACACAAGTCTCCACTATTATTTCCTTTTTTCATATGACATCAACAAGAATTTCTTGGTCTTCACTTGTAATTAACCTCAAACAGATGTACATTAAGGGGAATTGAGGTTTAAGTTTCCAACTTTAATCATCAACCATCACAAACAGAATATTCCTTGTTATGTTACAAGTGAGGTATTATTGGAAAGGTTTAATTTTGCTCTATCTGATGATGGACTACCAGTTACTTTGAAATGTTTAAAAATGGCGCTTAGCTCATTTTGCAATAAAACTCTTCAAATATGTATATACAGACATTTACAGTATATATAATATATACATGTATATGCACACACACATTGATGATTCTGCTGTTGCTTTGCATTTGTAGGAATGTTCATTCACTCTATTTAAAAAAAAACAAAAAAAACACCAAATGCAGCAGAAGGAACCAGTCTGGATTTAGAACAAGGCACCTACTCAGACTGCATTATGTCAATGCACATACAATACACATGCCAAAATGTAAATTAAAGTTCACCTTCATATACAATATACCTGTGGATCAAGTGAATGCAGCAATATTAGTGGAACACATCATTGTTTTACTAATTTGTGGAAAGTCAGACAATCCATTCAAAGTTACAATTTCAGTGCCACCATTGCTGGACGAGATGACTACTGGTACTACACTTTGTGATGTCACATGCATAGAACAATAAAGAAAATACTGTATAAAGAGAATTCCGGAAAATAGCATTCAACACAGAGTTACTAAAGCTTTTCGACATGCACTCATCAGAGTAAAATCGCATGAATGAACAGAAAGCCAGAAACGGCTGGCAGCATGGCTAATTTTGTTTACCTTGACAGCCAATCACAGCTAGCCATTTCACCTGTATGGTTTCCTTCGCTTCCTTTATATTACATGTATTTCGTTTCTGGCTTTCTGTTCATTCATGCGATTTTACTCTGACGAGTGCATGTCGAAAAGCTTTAGTATATCTGTGTTGAATGCTATTTTCCAATTTTGCAGTACCAAGCACTTATTCAAAGAGAATTCCACAAAACTTCACATTCTTTTTTTTTTTGATAAGCACACATTTCCCTCGACTTGTTACTGATGTATGGTATGGGTAATACATACAGTGTATTATTCCCCCTGCCTTTTGGAAGAGGCAAGTCAAGTGCTCTTTTGTTATGTGATAAAAGCGAAAATACATTGACTTTTCTTTTTCTTCAAAACTTTCACTGATGTGTTCTACTATTGCTGCATTCGTTGAATCTACATGTATATAATATGAAGGTGAACTTGTCCTTTAGCTAAAGTTGTTCAGTGTATTAATTTGTGTTAAAGGTACAAAACCTAATCTTATGACATCAATTCCAAGTACAAACACAGAGTAGAAGCACAATGCAATTAGTGCTGAATGTCTCTAGCAAACTTTATTCCAACACAAGTACAGGAAACATGCATTATAATTGGACCAATCATCAAAAAGTGAACCAAAATATGCAGAATTCATGTTCATGGTACATCTCACTGGACATAAACTACAATGTATACAGTTGAACCATGACAGGCACACATTTCTGAAGACAAGGTACTCTAAAAACTGACTCTCACAGGCTGTCAAGGTGACCACATTCTTCATTTGATCTTTACGTAACTTCCCGCAACAATAGATTTTTCTTTAAAACCATCAATACAGAGAAAAACAAACAAGAGGAAAGCAGCATCCTGCAGTATGTTGTGAACATTTAAGAATACACAGTGCATGTACAAGTTGCCTCTTCTTTCTCTTAACTCTCTAGTTAACAAGTCATGAAATTTTTCATACAAATTTATAAGTCATGCCCTTGGGGTAGGGAATACAAACACATCACTGATCTCAAGGTTTGTTTTTTGTTTTTTTTTCTTTCTTTGTTTTGCTTGTACAGTGCACTTCTGTTATAATGAACACGGTCATAATGAAATTCCGGTTACAACGAAAGAAAAATTCAGGCCGCAAGATTATCCTCTCTTTGTTTTTAAATTGTTTATTTGTTCGGTTATGATGAAATTTTGATATAACAAAAGAAAACTGCCAGTCCCGAGGACTTCGTTATAATTGGAGTTCACTGTACATGTAATTCCTTGAGCTTGTTAAGACAGCAGTTTTGCTGTTCAGAGGCCCTCTTTTCTGGCTTTTGTTTAAGTACATGGTATTTTTGTGGGGGTATACAACCAGCCTGCCATGATTTGCAAAGGTATGGAAAAATTTGCATACTCAAGTACTCACCAAATGGAGAAACTGTTAATCACATTCTCAAGAACATGTGTAACATGTCATTAAATGGAAACTGTATACATTAACATTTTGGGAACAGAGAAATTTTGTTCATCTTACAGTACATGTATTGGGTATATTGTTACACCAAAAGTAATACAAAAGAAAAGACTTTGTTACACAGGACCAGAGAAATTTTGTTCATCTTACAGTATATGTATTGGGTACATTGTTGCACCAAAAGTAATACGAAAGAAAAGACTTTGTTACACAGGACCAGAGAAATTTTGTTCATCTTACAGTAAATGTATTGGGTACATTGTTACACCAAAAGTAATAAGAAAGAAAAGACTTCGTTACACAGGACCAGAGAAATTTTGTTCATCTTACAGTACATGTATTGGGTACATTGTTGCACTGAAAGTAATAAGAAAGAAGACTTTGTTACACAGGACCAGAGAAATTTTGTTCATCTTACAGTACATGTATTGGGTACATTGTCGCACCAAAAGTAATAAGAAAGAAAAGACTTTGTTACACAGGACCAGGGAAATTTTGTTTATCTTACAGTGCATGTATTGGGTACATCGTTGCACCAAAAGTAACAAGAAAGAAAAGACTTTGTTACACAGGACCAAAGAAGTGTCCACTGTATCAGACAATTTGTTGTTTCAGATCTCTTTATTCCAAGTTTCCATTGCATCAGTTTTTAAAAATGCAGAGTGTATTACTGGCATTTGCAACCCGACTGTTGACATTTGGTCAAAGATGGGCCATTTCATGGGAATATAAATTCATGGAAGCCAAGACAATCATCAAACAAATATTACAAGACAAAAAACAAAAACAAAAACATGCTGATTGGCCTATACAAGAATCATGTGACATAGAGTGCAATGGGGAACCAATGACAGGTGTTTATAGACACCATGACTGTCATATCTCTTTCATGCAAGCCTTTATGTCTTCCACACAATGTGTCACTTGTGTTGAAATGTCTTGAAAGATGCATGTAAGTCAATGATTCTGCTGTGCATATACACATACACATGACAGTATTAAGAACACAATGCCAGCAACACATCATTCTAGACTATAGGAAGTCATAATCATTAAACACTTGTTGTTGGTGGTGTGTTTTTTTTTTTAGGGGGGCTAACTTGAAGGGGGAAAAGATCTTGATTTATAAGAAAGACAACACAGTCATGAGACCATGAGATGACAATAATATTCAGTCATTTGTCTTAATTGTTCATCATATACACCTTCATCTTATTTTGAATAATCTTAGCACTGTCATGCTGCTGTTGTATCACCCAAATACACAAAACTTTTTTTTTTTCTACATAGATTCTCAAACTTCAAGTAAGCTGTTACCTTCATGTCATGCTGAATAAGGCTAAATAACTAAAAAAAAAAACAACATCAGTATAAGCACATGGTTTTCACAGAACACATAGAAAAATAAGCAGGCTTCTATAAATGTACCTGTATGTCTGCTATTTACATAGATTTACACAGGATAAATTATAACAAACTAAACCAAGATACAACAAAAGTTAAATCACACCCAATATATCTGCACAAATTACTCATATATGTGAAAGCATTTCCTATAATTGCAAGTGATTTATCTTTGGCAAGGAGTTAACTGCATGGTATAGAGACATCAACTCTGCATATTGTGATTAAACTGTAAAATGTATATACATGAATGTACAATTTTTATGTACACTCAGCTTGTTAAGTAATGTCTTCAAATAGATTGTTTCTGTAACTTTTTTTTTTGTGTGTGTGTTTGTGTGTGTGTGTGCAAAAAGTGTAAATACATCAGTAAACTGGTCAATCATCAAAAATAAAGCGTACCGATACCAGAATAGTGCAGGAGTATTCCACTGTGAATATTTGAGAAGGGAAAGGACTCAGTGTAATACAAAGTATGGAATAGATTTGTTTGATAAAGCTGTCACCTCTAAGGCATCAACCTTGCATTACTCTATTCTAAGAGACTGGCAGCACCCTGTTTTATGGCAATAGGAAGTATGTTGAATAATAGATCAGTTCACAGTGGGCAATGGTTTTAATGTCCCTCCATTTTAAACATCGAAACAAAAAGTTGTAGAGCTGCAGTGTAGATATCACCACTTGTACATAGTGTACACAAGTAGTCGAACATGCTTTCACAAAAAGCTCCCGTGAATGTTTAGAAATGTTGTTATTTTTTCACCGCAATGATAAGAAACCCTTCCAATGTTGTCCATGACATTGCTCATTACAACTCTGCATCTCATTATGTGCTTTTTCTCAAAATACATTGTCTGCTCGAGTGCATAATGTAACTCCAAACTGGGTTGACGTTGGCTTGCAATAATAAAACTGAAATGAATCTGATGTAAAAGGCCTCACTCTCTGTAACCAAAGTTTTATTACAAGTGTACAATGTTTTTTTTTTTCCGTTTCAGTCTGTCAGAAGCATCCAGTCCTTTAGTGGGTTTGTCCCCTATTGAGCTTAAACCTGAAGAAATTGATCTTAAAATAGAATATTGCATGAACATGAGAATACTTACTATCAAGAGAGGAAATGTATCACATTTTCGCCATTCCATTTCCCAACCAACTGGTAAATGAAGCAAGGTTCGATTCTTCTAGCAACCACCTCTATGACTTTACATGGGTTAGTCTATGCCTTACTAAAACCCAAACAAAATCTTCAAATCCACAGATACCACAATGACATCACTGGCAAATTTGCAGCACAATTCGCAGGTCCTTGTGGCTTGGAGAATGTGACTTGCCAAGAGCTTAAAATCCCAAACACATCATACATATGAAAAAAAAAAAGTATCTAAAAAAAAACTGTCTAAACCTCATTCTCTGTGAATCAATTGATCACATTAAAGTGAATATTGACATGACAATGCCATTGTTTTGAATGACAATGGAGTACGTGCTTCTTCAAGTAGTAACATGCGCATGATTCTGGCACAACCATCACCAGTGGCACAAATGTCAGGTGGTCAAAGTAAGGCCGATTAAATTACCTTTCAACTCATAATCATTTCTTTGGGTACTCAAAATTCATTTTGATATGAGTACAAGTATGCTTACCAAACTTAGTACTGATAATTGATACATATCATACTTAATAAAATATCATAGAACACAAGAACAAGGTCAAACTCAATGACTTCGAAGATAATTGGTCAACATCACATCAAATTACTATTGTACTTCAGTGAAAACCCTAGAGTTACTGTTTCCAATTTTGTACAAAATTTATACACGATGGATGACAGACATCGGACAATATGAATGATTGCAACTAGTAGCTCACTTGAGCCTTTAACTCAGATGAGTAAAACAAAAGGGGGAGCAGTTTGCAAATTCACAGGATTGCATAAATTGTTACAGTTCTACTGGACATTCACAGTATAAAGGCTTTTGTATTTAGCGTATTTTCATACTGAATACGAGTGGACTCACGCTCAACATATGGAAGACTGAATGTGAAACCGAAAGATTTCATGAATTGGATGCATAGGTAAGAGTTACAATGTACAGTGTGTAGTATTGCAACGCTGCTCAATGGCATTGGTCAGACGGTTCCTGACAAGCAAAAAATTCACTGGCAGACTAATAACTTTTTCTGGATGGAACGGACTTGTCAAAATGGAAAAACTGGGTACCGCTACAATGTACAAGTACCTACTGATGGGTTAGTGTACAGCCCTGAGTATTGCATTTTAAATCAAAATTACTGTTGTTCACATTTATTTTTTTTTTATTTTTTTGCTTAATTGAGAGTTACTGCATGAAAAATGGCAGCTAGGAAATTAAGTACAGAGTCTTACGAGAAACAAACTTCCAAACAAAAGAAAATAATTCACGAGCCATACTATTACTGTCTGTCATCATTCTGGATATGAATACTAATGAACACAGATGCCTAGCATTGTATTACATGCCTTGTATTTCTCTGAGACGTAACAAAGTTAATATGTGACTTTGAATATTTTTCCCTAACTTGAGAGATTTGCACTCCTATGAGCAAATGTTCTGTGCAAAGATGATATAAACACCTTTTTACACAAGCGGGTGATTTACTGCAGCCGAAAGAATCCTTCCTGGATTAGCTGATTGGCCATGTCTGTGTTACGTTCGGCAGCAATCCTCTGACGGATCCTTGCTGCCTGATCTTGATTCATGCCAGTGTGTGCAGAGTGATAGGGATTATTGGGTTGGGAGGGCTGGTATGCAGTGTTGTACGCATTCTGGTACATCGACTGACTAGGATTTTGCCAGTATGGAGCTGGCTGGGGATTGTAGTTGGAATAGCCGCGGAATGGGTAGGACGGGTATGGTGAGTATGCATGAGGGTGGTTGTTTGTCAATGGGAGGGATTGGGAATATGAATGAGATGGCAAATGTGGTTGAGGTCGTGTGGAGGGGACCAAGGGTGTCTTGAAGCGAGTGTCGGTACTGGTTGCAGAATATGGTTGGTAACGGCTCCCAGACTTTATCACCCTGCTCTTCAGTGATGTTGGATGGCTGTTGCCTTGCGGTGGTGATGGTGACTGCTTCTGAAGGTTGCCAACATCTATTGGTGCCAACTTGATGTTATCGGGAAGACCACCTCCAATCAAGGGGTGAATCTCGGGAGAGGCTTCTTCTGATCCACTCTTCTCTTCCTTGGACCCTGCAAGAAAGCCACTTGGTTTGCTGGAAGGCTGCATGTTCTCTGCTGGGCTTTGTCTCCTTTCAGCATCTATGGACACAGCAGAGCTTGGCAAATTGGTAGTCTTCATGTTTTTGGCTTCCAGCTTCTCTGCTCCATCATCACCAGGGGGAAGACTGATGTCGGAATCTGAAGTCACAGAGTCATCTTTCATTTTCCGGACAAAGCTTCTCATAGCATGGGCATCAGATGGCTCAAAGGATTGGTTACTCCCCTCTTGACAAGATTTGCCATGTCCTTTTTGTTGAGCCTCAACCATGACTCCCTCCTTCAAGTCCTGATTCGTGGCATACCTTGGTCCACTAACAGGGATTGGTGGTTCCTTGCCCGGCATCAGTGGCTTCTGAGATATCTGTAGTGGAGAACTTGTCTTTTCAAAGTCAAAGTAGAGACTGGGGTTACTTGTATTTGATGGAGGCTGATCCCTTCTGGGTGCGGGTGATGTCCATCCTCGAGGGCAACCCACACCCCAAGACACAGCAATGTGGGCGAGGATCAGGTTGGTAATTCTGCGGTGGGCAACATAGTTCCAGTGTGTCCCATCCCCTACCTGCCGGTGCATCTGGTGCTTGAAGTAGAAATGCAGATCCAAGATGTCAATGTCATAGTACCTGGCCAGCTTGTTGGCATAATAGTTCGCCTCCAGCACATCAAGGCGGATTCTCTCACTCATGTACTCCAGCTCTGGTAGGAGGAAGCCACCCCTGATCTTTGCAGCGACTGGTAGAGCCGTGTTCCACAGAATGAGCGTCTCAAGAGGCAAGATGCTGTTCAGGCTACTGAACAACTTCTCCAGGTTTTCTTTGTAAGAGACCATACTGTCTCGTCTCTTGTAGCGGGAGATGTCCCACAGGCAAGAGTTGATGATCACCACATCAGGAACAGGATTTCCTTTCAAATCAGGGAGTATGACCTCTTCCCAGTACTTGTTGAATGCTCTTGTTACAAAGTAAAACCTGCAAGAGAGAATGGTTGAACTTGTCATTGTCCTTTAGTATTTCATGTTGGATAGCAAAGAGGTGAAGGTGCAAGTTGTACATGTATACAGATAATACACAAGGAATATTTAACACATAAAGCAAATTAGCCTCATACATCAAAAATTCCCTAAAATGGTTTACTACAATTCAGAGTAACTTCATCCAACTTGTCTATGAACATCATTATGCTTATCACATCCAAAGTTCAAGTGAACTTTGTTACCATGCTATAACAAGATAGTCAGGACTGCAAGAACTTTTTCAGTGTAAACATGATCTTGTCAAAATGAAAGCCCAGAAATTGCTAACATAAATATACACATGAAGGACTGCAGATATTTGTGACACACTACTGTATAAGTGGTTTCTTTCGCGGTGGTTTTATTTTCGCACTTTTCGCGCTTTGAGGTTGAACCGCGAATTTAACATCACGCGAAAATGTTTTGAACTCGTGGCTTGTTACAACGCTATCATTACCGACCGCGAATTTAAACACACGCGAAAAAGTCGGCACAGATGGAAACCGCGAAAGTTTCTGTACGCGAAAGAGACCACTTTTACAGTAAGTGCTGGAGTCCCAGGTAGGGGCATATGTGTGTGTCAAATACAAAGAAGTTTGAACACACACAAGAAAATACATTTCTAGCTCACTGTATCCATTATATAAAGAGACATACAGTAGTTAAAAATCTCTAGTGGGAAAATCTTCTCACACCAATGAAATGCTGTATCCTTGTTCATCACATGGAGTTTGCTCCAGATAATACTTAGATTTCCATATAGCTTTGAAATAAACAAAGTTAATCAGATTAAATCTATTAATTTACTTAAATACCATACAAATCTGGGCAAGTAGTGATGAATCAAAATAACATGCACTCAAACCAGATACACAGATTACTGCTGAGCAAGCCATTTCATGTACTTTAATAACATGACATTGGAGCAAAAATTCTGTTCTTTCCACCTCCCTGGTTGTACCTGACAAGATGAAAATCTGTGCGATATTGTCGGACTTCTCTGTAGTTGATGCCATTGGTCATTCTGCCATGTCGTCCACCTTCAAGGAGTTCATCCTTCATAAAGGAAAGCTCCCCCTGTTTGTGTAAGAATACAGTGTACTAACAATATAAAACCAGCACACAAGACATAGCTCGCTTATAATCAATACAGAGTGCAACAAGCCAAGTGAGCTCTGCTTTAGAAAGTGTTCATTACATTTACAAATGGTATCTTCTTATACATGATACATACATACATTTCCATGTAAAGGGAAACTCATTATAACGAGGTTGCCGGTGGGAGGGGAGGGGGGGGGGGGGGGGTTGGCCTCCCTTCGATATTTCGCATGATTGATTATTCTGCAACACGTGATGCTCTCGCCGCCACATTTTATGACTTTTTTCTTTCAAGTATCACGCAACTTTTGAGACCAAACTTGTTGCTCCTCGGTATACCGTTTTGAAACCACAACGACCCAAAAATTGCTCAAAAACATGGTTTTGTGTACAAATCCAATGTAGCGTTTTTGTAAGTGATTCATATAAAAACAAATATTTTTACTTTCAATGGCTGATGATTTATTTTAGCCTGATTTTACTTTTAAAAGATTCTGTGACAAATTTTGACGAAAAAACAACAAAAACAAAAAGTCAAAAAAGAAATAAATAAGAAATTCAATAAACAATAAAATACATAAGATTATGAATCGTACAATTATTCATTTCCAAAAGTAGGAGCAAACATCTGACAAAGTTTCTTTTGGTATATACTGTATGTAAACAAAAACTGGCGTCTCGTGATTTTGACAGTGATTTATTACACAATAAAATCTTATTTGACTTAGGCACATTGAATTCAATGGTTTTTCCGTGAAAGTGTTCTTGGAATTTCATCGACTTAGGCGAGTATTCGACTTAAAATATTTGACTTGTGAGTGAATTAATACATGTATGATAAGTCAATGGGGAAAAATCGGGACTTTTTGAAATCATCGACTTGCGCGATTATTCGACATATGAGACGTCGACTTAGGCGAGTTTAATTGTATGCTACTATTGCACAAAGTCACGACACACTGCAAGTCACAAACTTTGTTTGACATACATGTACTTTCACAGGTCTGTAACAATGTGCCTTGCCACAACGATACTGAAATTTGACACTGCATTTATACCTGCCACACTGGTACTAATGTACCAACCATACACACGATACCAAATATTTCTTGAATTTAAAGAATTTGCAGAAGACAGTTGTATCTTCCACTAGATGTAGACCCCACACAGAGTCTGATAGTTACCTTTGCTTTCAAGTCTTTTGTTGACAAATATTCATTCCCCTGCAGCAGTGCCACAAGATCCTTGTAAATGCCTCTCTGAACTGCAAATTAATGGAAAACATATAAATCTCTTACAAGAACTGTCCAGGCATTAATTTTCAGGGTAATTTTTGAAGGAGATGTACAGTGTTTTTGCATGTTGACTCAAATATTGTACTGCGACACAAGGCATCTTTGTTTTGCTTTTTTATGGGGTCAGACAGATGTACCCCTTCAACTATGACAGACTGTCACTTTATTCATCAACTTACAACAAAGGGGAACATTTGATCTTGATTTAACCTCATCTCTTTTTCTTCATAGGAAACCTATTGGTTAATGACTTTTTGTGATAGCAAGATGTAAACAGATAGATGGACTAGCAGCCTGAAAACAAACAAATGTGTACTAATCTCAAGTGCAACAATACACAAAGTTGCACAAATGGAATACAAGAGTTCTTGGTAGTTGCTAAGGCCTGTAGACATAAAAAGCATGATATATTTTTATACAAACAGGGTTTGACCTACATGTAGGTGCTTTTAATATAATTATCAATACATGATGATCTGTCTGTAGAGACACAATCACTTCAAGTATGTAAATCCTAAACTGAATGTTGCTTCAAAAATAGGTAGAATGTATAAAATAAGTCTTACTTGAATCACCAATCACAACCACAAACTTGTTGTACAGCAGCTTGGTGGCATCCTCACTCAAGAACAGGGTCAGTGGTGGCATGGTTACATCACCCTAAAAGACACCAAAATTGTTGTATCAGCAAACCAAGAATATTGTTATTTTATCGAGGACAGATTTAAGTCTAAGAAACCAAACTATCATTGACACAAGAATCCACACATCTTAAGTTTGCAAACATCTGATTCAAAGATGCATAATGGTGAAAGTTGCCTTTTATGCATGCATTCTTAAGAATAGGATGAAAATGTATAATTTAGGCCACAATATAGAATCCCCCCCCCCCCACATGGTCCTAGGGGGGGGGGGGGGCACCCAAGGAGCCACCATGAACAAACTTGAAACTACAGTCATCAATGTAGGCTACCTATTTATAGCACTTACACTTCTGGTTCTTGAGAAGAAGATTTTTAAAGATTCCTTAATTCGGAGGGTTTGGGGACCCCCTAGGCGTGTAGGGGCTGGGGGGGGGGGGGGGTGTCATGGTGCCCATTTGAACAAATTGAGATCCTCTGCCCTTAGGAGTGCTAACCTACCATGTTTGGTGAAGGGGTTTTAAGAGATGAAAATGTAAAAAGTTTATGCATTGTGGATGGTGCAAGAGACACAGCACATGCTGGACGCTGAACCATGAGTGATCCCAATATCTCACCTGAGCCTTTGGCTCAGATGAGCTAATAAAAGGTCACATGAAGATCTACAAACTTTCTTATTGTTGCTGTTGTTAAGCAACTGTTGTGATCACTTTCTATTCAGCTAGGTAAAATGTATGCCATGCAGATCATACAGCTTACATCCTTTCACAACACTTGTCATTCCATAATTAAAGAGAAGCAGACAACCATTAATTCATTGTATAATCATGAGTTTTTGACATCCTCTAAGCATCACATCTTCAGTAGATATTAAGTTACGACGGCAAGTCCAAGATAAGATACCCTGAGGAGACAAAAGTTCATCTTTGCTCAATATCACAATGTTTGGTATCATTTTGAAGCTTATGAGTTGAAGTTTGTAATTCCACGAGGAAAATAAAATGTTTGTGTTAATTTATGCAAATATCAAGGGTTCATTTGCATAAATGTGAGATTACAGGATTATATATGGGACAATTATTTAAAAAAAAAAATCATTATTTCTTTTTTATTCAAAGCAACACACCTAACATTTGAGTCATAGTTGGCATATGGAGTTCATCATATAGTTTGACTTTGTATCTTAGGTATTATGCAATAAATTATGCAAATTAGGTCGTGTCCTGTCAGTACATAACAAAGTAAACATGCTTTTTTTTTTGGGGGGGGGGGTTCTGAAATTATTAAAGTTATAGTATTGTGCCATTCTAGGAAGTTCTAGGTTTTTGATTTAAACAGTTAAATACCATAGAAAGGAATAAAAGTAAATATATAAACCGACTTTTAATTAAGCAAGTAAAAAATGTGACATATGGGACAGATGGCTTGGGACATCCTAATATGTATTACATGTGAATGTAAATTGTATCTAGCCAGGATGGTCTCTCAGCACATGGAGGGTCAATGAGCCTGCAGCTAGCATCCAAATCTTGCAACAACTTTAGTTAGACACTTGAGACACAATACTTCATTATTCCAATCCAAAGGGGGGGGGGGAGGGGAGTGTGGCAAATTAACACATCATCAGCATATAGCAGAGACTTATGATTTACAGGGAAATGAACCCAAATGTACGTATATGAAATGAGAGAAAGCAGCAGTACGTAGAAGACAGCAATATTTTGAGGAAAATCACATAATCCACTCAAAAATTCAGAGATCTATGCCAAGTTCAAAAAATTTTTGAGTGAGGTTTTCATGACTCGGCGTCCCCGCGCACTGGCATGGTAAATGTAAACAGATATCGCCACACACTCTCTGAGGCCAATCGATATCATAATACCGCGCTTAAGAAATCACTGCAGTTGCTGCGGCAACAAAGATGCATTCGCGCTGTATGTACATGAATATTAATTAGCTTCTCAACAGGCTCGAACCCCTGATAGTTGTATTAAAGACAATAAGAGACATTTACAAATTCATTTCTTCACATTTAGTTAGTTTTCTGAGTCCCAGTAAGGACCTCTGTTATTGGCTAAAACCATTCTACAGCTCCTGGCCAAGTCTAAGGTCATTGGACGTCCTAGTTTTTGCCTAAATAAGGCACCCCACAAAAGTGATGGGGAATCATGCGAATGGGTTACTGTATACGCAATATCTTTCGCAAGTCTAAATTTTTGCGAACCGGGACTTCCCAACAATTTCTGTTGTGTGAAAATCATTTGCTTCAGAACGGTCTCATATTCAAGTAATGTGCAGATTAATGCCCCGTCACTGACCAGGGATGCTTGCCTGGAAACATTAAACTGCACATTACTTGAGTATGAGACCATTCTGAAGTAAATAGTTTTAACACAACAATACATATGATAATGTACTCTTGAATGAATCCCATAAGGATTGGAACAATCATCTCTCAGCTTTTTCACTGATTCCCACTGATCAGTTACTAGCCTTCCCCTTTAATTTAAATATCAAATTTTGCAGAATTTTCTCATTTTTTCTTTATATCACTGTACATGAATAATGTCATGAACTGTATGTTTATTTATTTTTTAATCCAGCAATTTTGGCACTGAAACTTCAAAATGTATACCTTTGAATGGCTTACCAAAAGTATCCAATTTTGTTCAATATTTGCTGATGCATTCTACTGACATTGCTGCAGTCTTTCAATCTGAAGACATGTATCATCTTTGGTTTCATTACCCTTTAAGATATCACAGGTCTCTCCTTTTCAGGGATTGTATAGTTCTGGTTGAGAATGGGATGCTGGTTTTAACATTTACAAAATAATTTTAGCAACTTCTTATATGAAATATAAAAGAGAATACAATTCTAAGAGGAATTCAAGCTTTACTTCATATAAATTGGTTTTGCAATGGCTGAGACATTCAGAAACACTGTGTCCAAATAAAAAGTGGGTCCCATCTTTTATTAGGACCACTTTTACTTTGTTTTACTGTGTTCACTGATATCTCAGCCATTTCAAAATGGATCCTCATCAAATAAACTTTGAATTCCTCTTAGAATTGTATGCTCATTAATATAATTTAATTAATGTGGTTTCTAATCATCTCATAAAAATTTAAAACAAAGGTACACCATCCCTTTAATGCTAATTTACATACATTGTACAAAATGTATTTTACTACCCCCCCTTTTTTTTTTTTTTAAAGAATTGAATAGTCAAGTACAAGTACATGTATTGTTTCAAGTGAATTCAAAAGTGGGTGTAAAGTTGGGATGTCTTCTGCAGGATCATCAACTATTTGTGTACTGAGAGACCTTCTTAGCTCACTGTATTTCACATGCAATAGGGTTATGGAAATGTCCCATACATAACACATTTGTCCCATATGTAACATATTTCATTGCCTAATAAAAAATACCTTTTTTTTGCTATTTTTTCTCTTTCTATGGTATCTAACTTTTAACAATAAATTAGAACTTCCAAGAATAGCACTCCAATAACCTTAACAGTTTTAGAAAAAACCTAAAAAATGTCCTCAATTTGTTACGTATCTACCATGGCACATCTCATGATAGGACACGACCTAATTTGCATAATTAATTGCATGATCCCTAAAATCTTAATACCAAGTCAAACTCTTTGATGAACTTCCTATGTCCACATATTAATCAAATATCATTTGCTTTCCTTTGAATACATGAATTCTTATAAATGTCCCATGTAACACTGTATTTCACCTATGCAAATGAAGCCCTTGAAATTTGCATAAATTTACATGATTTTTTTTTCTTTCTGGAATTTGAAACTTCAACTCATAAGCTTCAAAATGATACCAAACATGTCAATATTGAGCAAAGATTAAATTTTACCTTCTGAGGGGACCCTATCCTGGACTTGCCCGATAATACATTGAGAAATCATACACACTGAGAAAGTCTGCCCTGCAAAACTGAGTTTCCAATTTACAAGATGTACCCGTATGCCATAATTGTCTCTCAAGGTTTAGAGAAGAGTCATTCAGTACATGAGAGAAAAAAAAAACTGCTCCTGATATGTGGCATTTGCTTGAATAAAAGCAACAAAATAAACAGAAAAGACCAGTGTAGATTTAAAACTTGGTAGTTGCACACTTAGTGGACAAATGTCAGATGATTTTGACCAATAAAATTATGTTGATCAGCAAGTGGAAGGCAGATTGTTTTGTGTATCTCCTTTGCCAAAAGCTGTTGCACCTCAATTATATCTACATAGTTATAGTAAAGCTTGGTATAGTAAAATTATGTACTTGGAAATTTTCATTCATATTTCAAGTAAAACCAGAAGTATCAGTTGCTGCAATTTGGACCACTGTTGTTCAACAGCAAAATAAAGATAATTGAAGGCAACTTTCTGGACTATGGTGATGTCATATGAATTGAACTACATGACCAATATTGGCAGGGCACATAATGATTTGTGACTGATGTGACTTGTTTCTCATCATGACAGCTAGTGCCTATCAAGTTTTCCCCGATCTAGCAAAACGGCTGTTTGAAACTACATGTATTTCAACTTGAGACAGCCCATTGTAGTCCTGTTTATGACAAGTGTGAGATCAAGCAGGCAAGTTTTTCAAATTCAACCAGGCAAACTGTCTAGGATGAGATTGTAATAAGGAAAATTTTGACTTTATTTTTGTAAGTCAACAGCAAAATGATCTTACAAGTCCCAATTCAAGCAATATTAGGCCTATATATCTTTGTACTTGGTAGTGTGCTTCAAAAGACCCCAAGCAGAGGTTAAACTGGAGATAGCAGTGCATCAGGGTGGACTTAGTTTCGGGAAAGGTATTTTAAGACAGCTGTCTTGAATTTGGCTGAATCAGTTTGAGAGATTACCCTTTGGGGAAGGCTGTTTTATGTCCTTGTAATTTGAGGGATTTACAATTTAGTACCTCAAACTGGTACTTTCTGTAGCTTACAGTATTTATCACTTCATGTATAAACTTCTGGAAGTGCCTGTCTATGCAAAAGAGTGTAAATGAAACAAAGGTTGACATAGCAGAGGCAGGGTGTCAGTCCCCTGCTAACAAACAGAATTGATCCAAAGTTTGGCTCCAATATACAGTTGTACAGCAACTAATGCCACCCTCATCTAGTCACCAGTCAAGAAAAAGATGAAGGTCAAGGAAGAAAAACAAAAACAAAAACAAACTAGAAATGTCGCTATGGCGACTGGTATGCCTCCGCCATAATGCATGGTTCTCCTAATAGGTCTATAGTACATGTGGACAATGTGTGATTACATTTTCACAAAATTGGCAAAATACGAAAATGACAAGTTTGTCACAAATGTGTTGAATGTTCATCTTCCTTGACCTAGGTTTAATTGGATGCACAGGAGAGCATACAAAAGTGTAGATTTAAGAACTTTAACATGACTTTGATCCATTCATAAGTTTATGCACTGAGTAATTTTCAAGGTATGGAGAAAAAATGCAATTTCTGTATTGAATAGTGAATTGTTGCCATTTTCATCTGGCCTTTGACCCTAAAATTCATATTACGATAATCACTGTCAGGCAGAACATGCAAAAATACAACTGTATGTAGCAAGTTTCAAGATAACTTGAACCCTTTCCTATGGAGGAAACAGTTAGTTCAGCACTTTCACTTGATCTTTGACCTTTTGACCTTTGAGGCAAAAAAAAAAGAAAGAAAAAACTTAACAGAGAATCTCTATTGGGTTATACATGCATACACCAAGTGTAAAAAAAAATAATCCTGCTGGCATTGCATAAATGAGGGAAATAATAAAATTTTGAAGTGTTGCCCTTGACCTTTGACCCCTGACCTTTGACCCCATGAACCCTAAATTCTCTAGATAATCAGGCTGCCAGTCAGTACATATACATATGTTCCATGAAGATACCTTGAACAATTTCCAAGGTACAGAGAAAAAAGTGAAATTTTAATATTTTTACTTGACCTTTTGACCTTTGACCTTATGACCCCAAACTTTCACCAGAGAATCTTAATTGGGTAATACATGTACACTAAGTTTCAAGAAAATATCTTCAGGCAATGCATAGATATGGAAGAAATAGTGAAATTTTACGTATTTGACCATGACCTTTTGACCTTTGACCGTGAGCATTAGCACCCAAAAGTTGATAGGCACAACTTCACCCCCTAATACACATACATGCCAAGTTTCATTAGGATACCTCAAAACGTTTTTTAGTTACGCTTGCCACAAAATTCATTACGGACGGACGGACAGACGGACAACCCGAAAACATAATGCCTCCGGCACCACTTCGTGGCGGAGGCATAAAAACAGATGATTCACTTCAAAATTGTCCATTAAAATTGGCCAAAATGCTGATAATAGCACTATAACTAGCACACTCTTGAATCTGAGTGGAAAAAAAAAACACAATGTTAGCGACTTTCTTGACTACTCCTCGATTTAGTAGTAAACTGTAGACCCATAACATTTCTAGAATAGATTATCAGGGAATGCATTGTAGGATCAACAATGAACATGGTGGGAGTGTGAGTAAAATGGGGATTCTGAATTTACACTACACAAATACTTAAAGGACAAGTTCACCTTCATAGACATGTGGGTTGAGTGAATGCAGCAATATTAGTAATAGTAGAGGTATTAGAACACAGTGAGAGTTTGAGGAAAATCGGACAATCCGTTCAAAAGTTATGAATTTTTGAAGCTTCTGCACAGTCTTGGCTGGACGAAAAGACATAGAGCTTATGATGTCACATGTGTACAACGATAGAAAGAAAGTATTTAAGAAAATTCAACATATTTTCACTTTTCTCGCATAACAAAAGAGCACTTGACTTCTCTTTCAGAAGGGAGAGGGAATAACATCACCCTTAATATACATCAGCAACAAGTTGAAGAAATGTGCACGTTTTCCAAAAAGTAAAGTTTTTATGAAATTATCTTTTCATTTTCTTTACCCGTATATCGTTGTACGCATGTGACATCATACACTGTAGTGTTCTACTATTATTGTTGCATTCACTTGAACCTTGAACCTTGAAGAAGTAATCCCTGTTGCAGCTTTTCGTGGGAAGCTATACTGGGATGGAACACGGTGACATCAACGGCCGACGGACAGAGTGTATTTACAGATGGCACTCAATCCACATATATGTATATGAAGGTGGACTTGTCCTTCAAATAATAGCCTGTAGGCAATGCAGCAGTTTGGTACTTTGGGCACAAGCTCGCTCAAGCATACATACTATTGACCAAGGTCAGGGGTTGTATCATTCTAAATGAAAGTCTTGTAATGAGAAAGAGCTGGCAGAGCAGCCCTCCATTTATCTACTCTGACCGAGTCCAAGTTCTGAAACACAACTTCAAGGACAAGTCCACCTTCATAGACATGTGGACTGAGTGAATGCAGTAGGCCTAGCCCTAGTACTGTAGTAGAACCTAGAACACATCAGTGAGAGTTTGAGGAAAATTGGACAATCCATTCAAAAGTTATAAGAATTTTTGAAGTTTTTGCTCAGTCACTGCTGGATGAGAAGACTAGATTCTACTAACTTAGTTACAACACAGGATGTCCCTAATATATTAAGTAGTAGGCCTACTACTTGCTGCCACACCAGGTGGCTCACTACTCCTAGGTCTAAAGAAAATAAAGAAAAAAATATTTACTACTTTTCTCGCATAATAAAAGAACATAACTTGCCGCTTTTGGAAGGGAGGGGGAATTATATTACCCTTAACATATATGCCAGTGACAAGTCGGGGGAATGTGCACTTTTTTTCAAAAAATAAGAATCAAGATTTTGTAAATTCTCCTATTTTCCTTTTGATTGACTCCTTGTTCTACACATGTGACAGCATACACTCTAAAACTAAAAGCTAGTATTAGTAAAGTTAGTATTCTCATCCAGTTGCAGAAGTGACTGTGCAGATACTTTAAAGAATCATGACTTTTGAATGATTAGTCTAATTGTCTCCAAGCTTTCACTGACACATTCTACTCATAATTGCTGGCATGCCGCATTTACTCAATCCACACACATGAAGGCCCTATGAAGGTGGACAAAATCCTTTCACTCGGTCAGACCATCTGGATCCGCTCCCGTCTGAACCACACGCACTCAACACAGCACTTGGCCATGGGTCGTGACCTTCAGTCAGAACTCACCGTTGTTCTCCATGCGACATACAGACTACAGTATCACTCATCCAAGTTTCTCTTGATGCCCAAGTTTTTCTTGATTCAAATTCCACCTGTCTCATCACATGGACAACTCTTACCAACGCAGTTTACACAGCTTCAGAACTTTACTTATCAGTACCATGCAGTCTTTCTAGTCTACTACTACCACTGCAGTTGTCAATGCAATAGTTGTCAACAATGTGACAATGTGACTGCCCCGTTCAGCGGATTTTATCATGTTCACATACCGGACGGTACTGTACGTAAGCTTCCTACTACTAGATCTAGTAGCTTGTGCACAAAATTTGACGGTGGCATAAATGTCCTAACACCATCTGCAAATAAACTGGTGGTATCCAACCACAATCACACCCACCTGCTACGTCTAGCTACGCCTAGCTAAAAGGGAAATCAAAGACTCACATCTTATCTCATACCTCTTTCTGTGTGAATTCGAAAATGATGGCGTACCCGATCGCGGTGGCAACACGGATTATCATCCAGGGAAGGTAGGGGATCACACAAAGTTCGACATCGGATTTGAGATTTCGGAAATTCATCGCGGCGCGTGCGCAGTAAGTATTATACGGCACTGGTATTAGCCAATGGCATCACGCAGAGAGAATGAATATTGGAGCGCGTAGTAGCGACAAAATAAAAGATAAAGGTGCAGGCACCTTCTCAAGTACTATAGCCTAATTAATCGAGTCTCACTCGTTAGAAAACATCCTGTCAAGGCAATGAAATTATGAATGAATAAATAAAAATGCAGCTTGAATTAATCGTTCGTCCACTGGTTTAGTGCATAAATTTAAAAAAAAAAAAAGTTGGTTAACGACCTGTGCGTGCACCATGCGGCCTGCCTGATAAATAGATGTGGCGTATATCGAAATTGAAGAAGAAAGAATCCATGTGATGCTTGAATGGTGGTGATGAGCACAACAACTTTATTCTGAACTGAATGTATAGTCTTAAATCATGGTCACATGATTACCATTTAGATCTCGTTACACTTTAATAGTGTAGAAACTTCTGTTTTGTCGCTTCACCAACTTTATACTCTTTCTATCTTTAAAAAAGAATTAATGGAATACAAATAATCATAATGACTTTGTCTCTCGCAATTCTATACTCTCTTCGTCATAACCATACAGATACTTTTGATCCAAGGTTGAGAGTCTCTCTAAATCACACATTTACAACATAAAACATATTGATACATTACAATATGACAAACTAGGTATTTAGATTACCGTGGCTATAGTGATCTTTACAACTCAATACAGGAAAATTGAAAAGAAATTTCCCTGTAATGTACTATCAGTCATTGTCAGTTTAATGCATCTGTCTCAGGACTGAGGGTTATTGATAAATAACTGAATCCCTGGAATCATATTCTTCTATATGAATTTGCTTTCAGACCTAGCTCACATATTCCATACAATGAAGCCTTGTATAAGATGGATGCTCATACAAGACTTAAATCGAACATCATTCTTTTACCAAATATGCCAAAAGATTTGTGTTGAATACCATCTACACTCGCAGTTTGATTACCCCACGGTTCCTACACTATATGTTGTGACCCGGAAGCTGATCCACAGTGCACTTTGAAAACATGACATGTGAATTTGCGTGCCCCTGGTTATAGATAAAAAAGCAAAATCGATTACAACCATACAAACAACGGCTACATATAGTAATAATATGACGAGGTGGACTGAGCATACAAAAGCTGCGGCTGGATATGTTCAATACCAAATTGCGAAAATGCAAGGGCTGTGTTTATAAGACATGCGACAGCTTCAAATGTAGCTGCAGTACACACTTCAATGAAAATTAACAGATGCAAGAACACATTCAATGCCTCATTATGCATGCGTCACACTGTCCCAATTTTGGAATTTTCCGGTTGAGTATTCTCCAGCTGCTAACAGAAGATCGAATACTTGCTTGTTAACTTCGCGCGAAATTGAAAATTCCACATTTGTATGGACATCTCGTGTCAATTTCGGGCAGTGTGACGCTAACCTATAACATGCAGGCGTCACGCTGTAACGAAGTTGAGAAAAGATCGACACACACGATAAAGGAAGTTTTCAGAATCGGCTCTGATCGTACAAACATCGGGGTATTCGTGCAGGCAGCATAAAGCCATCGCCGGTGGAGTTTATCAGGCCGCTAACTAAAGATCTATACACTTGCTTTGGCTTTTGATCGTTTTTAAAGGGACTGTACAGTACTGGTTGAGGTAAAGGATTCATGTTTTGAACATTTCTAAGTGAGACAATGAGAAAAATCTTATGAAATATGAAAGAGCATGTAATTTTAAGAAGGATTCAACGTTTATTTGATGAAAATTGGTTTTGAAATGGCTGAAATATAAAAAAGTGATAATAATAAAAGGCGACATGCCACAACTTTATTAGGATCTCTTTGTTTCACCTTGTTTTTGGATATCTCAACCATTTCAAAGCCGGTTTTCATCAAATAAACTTTTGATACCCTTTAGAATTGCATGCTCTTTGACATCTCATAGAGTGGTTTCTGAACATCTCGCAAAATGTTAAAAGCTAAATCCTCACCTCCACCAGAACTGTACACACCCTTTAACCAAGTTCGGGACAAACTTCGGGCAAAATTGAAAACTTCACATTCGTATGGCCATCTTGTGTCAATTTTGGGACAGTGTGACGCCACCCCTTTAGTTGATGACCCCACTGTCCTGCACGACTAGAAGTATTGGCATCCGAATGGTTTTCGTCTCATCGCCGAACAATTCTCGGCCAGCTCGTCGGCTCCGTTCGGACAGTCGACGCGCCCATCGCACATCTGACACTCGGATACGCACATGGATGACCCGATCTCGTTTTTCCTGTTGCCATAGCAATGGAACGAGTCCAAGTAATCGCCATCGACCTCCTTCTGCAGATCGTCCTCGCAATACGCTATCGAGGAAAAAGAAAATAAACACGAACGGAGTGTAACAAAAATCATGATGAGTCTTCGGTTGAAAGGATATATTAGATGGCGCTGAATAATGTCGTGAGGTCTTCTTGAAAGATTGTATAGTCTTGCCATTAATTTGCCGTAGCAATAAGAAGTAATAGTTATTACTATAGGCCCTACTGTCCATGCAAATTCTTGGCTTGCGGTTGAACTCGCAACAATACGACAGTTCATATATTTTACTTTGCTCGTACTGGAGCGTTTATTGTTTGTGTGATGTATTGCTGGGCAGTTGATTGATTTCTTGATAGTTTCTTATTATCCAACATTGTTGTTGTTGTTTTATTGTTATAAAAAAGATAATTATCATTGCTTTCATCCTTGGATTTACCCTTGTGCGGAGAGACGCATTCCGGTAGGGTCTCATCCGAGCCGTCCGTGCAGTCTACCCTCGAGTCGCACACTCGACTCATCGGGTCGAAGCTCCCTGGTCGAAGTCGAAGTCGACTGTCCGCCTGACGTCCGCGCGGTACGCACTCGTCCCTGTCCGGGTAGGCAGACTTCGTACAGTGGAAGACATCGAAGCCCATGTCGATCAGGACTTTGCAATCATCTGTTAACAAGGAAATAGAATTGAGTATTGGATTGGATACGTCTGGTACTGCAGAGGAGAAACAGCGACAACCGGGGGGGGGGGGGGGGATGGGGTGGGGAGGGGGATGGAGAGAGGCAGTAAATGTTGTGTAGCATGTGTGAAGAGAGGTTTGGTGACACCTATCGCGTTTCAGGTTTTCGAGGGGCAGTACTATCACCACCTTTAAATTTCGCTTCTGTGGGTTCAGGTTTTGTTTGCTTCAGCGATGCGATAGGATAGTAATTATCAACATTGTTCTAACTTCATTTTTCTCGGATTTTAGATTAACAGACCATGACACCCCCATTAGGCATGTCCCCCATCGTAACATCAGCTATAGCACAATTGTCACGCGGCAACCATCTTTGATTACCCAACGCTCCGCCTTCTGCAATTATACTTATATAATACGGAATTTGATTTTTCGTTCAAAAGAATCGTATTTACCAGAGAATGTCAGCAAAATTATAAGAATATTTCATTCTGCAAGGTGGAGATTTAATACTTTACTCGAAATTGCAGCAATCAAGTAAATAGCTTTGAGAATACAAAAGTATGATGCTAGTCCTCCCATCAAACCAATTTAACGGCCAATATAGATTATGTTCTTATCAGCCATTCCATTAAAGCACAACTGCTAAAGGTGAGAATTTTCTCTTCTTGACGATTTGTTGTTTGTCCAAACATACCGCTGATGTCCTTCGTCGTGCTTGCCCGCGAAAATTGCACGATACTCAGCGAGCAGACGACCGCATAGGCGAACCATCGCAAATCCATCCTGCACACGATAAAGCATGAAAATAAAGTGAGTTAATTCATAGGCCTACTGGTTACTTAATTGATTCGGATATCATTATATGAATCAAAAGGGCATTCTACCTGGACAAAACTATAAACATTAGCCTCAACGGATTTACAATTGATGATGCGAGGAATGAACCACGTTGGTGTTGGGACGAGGCTTTGAATTCTACTGCAAAATGACATCTGCTCCCATGATTATCTCCGAAAGATATGAACAAACTGATGCCGGTCACGTAATGAAATCATTGATTGCGAAGTGCCCGCGGTACGACGCAAACTAACTCTTTGTCATTTTCAGACAAAAACGCGAATACCAACAAACAGCAACCAAAATGTTTTCACTATATAACTGCCTTAACTCTACATTTCTAGAGAGAATCTATAGGTGGGTGAAAATGAAACATTGATTGATGATGATCAGTCAGCGAAGACGTAGTTACCACAGATGACGTTGTGATGAACAAACACTTTCCATTAAACGGAATTACCCATGGAATTTGTCAGCTTATGCGCAAGAACGTGGAAAGTGCATGTAAAAACGAATTCAATGTAACTCAGAACTATACTCAAAGACAGTAATACACCCATGTAAACATGTAAACAAACGAAAAAAAAAAAACCCGTACACATACATTGGGTAAGTATTCATTTAATAGTAAAAAGTCAGACTGGCTGTCAAAGTGTTGTTTGTTGTTTTTTTCTCTCACGTGAATACAACACAGTCAAACCTGCTTTTGACGCCACCTGTCTGTAGTTTTCACATTTGATATTGATAATAGATAATAATATGCTTTTTCTTCTTCTTTGTTTTGTCTATGATGATGATGACAATCCGTATCAGGGCAATTACCCCCCCCCCCCCCCCCCCCCCGGGCAAAATTACCCCCGGCTTAATACTGGTTAGTGATAAGGTTAGAGTAAAAATTAGGGTCAGGGTAAGGTTTAGGGTTAGAGTTTGGGTTAGGGTAAGGATTAGGTTCAGGATTAGGATAAGGTTTAGGGTCAGGGGAAGGGTCTGGGGTAATTGTTCAGGGGGTAATTGCCCTAGAACCGACATAATCATAAATATGACCCAGACGATAAGGATGCAGACAAGGCAAATGATGACGTGGAAGTCTGAGAGAGGGGGAAAGGTAAGCGGGGTGGAGTGTTGAATTGAGTGATGAACAGAGAATGAGTGATTCAACAAAGTTTTAGCTCTTTGTGATGGGCACTCCACTGCTCATTAATACTTTCACAGTGTAGGCTCGAAAAAAAAAATCCATTGTAAAGAAGAGTTAAGCCTTCCAATTATACCCTCTTTAATGGCTGTACGCGTCGGCAGATGGCTGAATGGGCACAATTCGCTGATCGCGATCTTCTTGACAACAGGTACAAAGAACCTTTACTGACAAGTAAATTCTAAATAATACCTGTCAAAAGGGCACTTGAGCCGAGACAATTAATCAAAGTATCTTACTGTGGGGAATCGTTAGGTCCCGCTTCATTTATGGAGTGAATAGAGTCATTGGTGTACATACAAGTAGATACTTCAAATGGGCGTGCATTGTTGGGGTCCCGACGTCCTATAGGGTAATTAAAAAATGACGACAATGATGAAACTTACAGCCAGGTGCAAGCGCAACATAACCACTATAGACAGAAATCCGATGAGGACATCACGCGAGTAACACATGTTCCTTGCCCTTTGTGTAAAGAATGACTCAGAAACAATTAGCATAATAGGTTAACGTTTACTCGTCTCGTATTGATTGCATACTTCGTCATACATACAAGGCGAACTGTAACATATAGACCAAGACAAAAGGTCTACTCCACCTGCCACGTCCCCCAAATTATTGACTGAAAAAAAGTGGAGGTGGACGCTATGAACCCACGAAGGCATAAAGATGTATGTTCACAATCATTGTTACAGCTGGTATTTTCAATATTATTCATCGTTATTTCATAGTTTTATTATGGAAATGATTTTTGTTAGCATTTTGGTTATTTCCATTGTCATCGCTATAAATGTCACTTTAGAATTTCATTCGTCTTGTGATCCTCGTATACAATTAAGCATTAGTGAAAAAGTAGTAGTATGTATAGTTGTAGTAGTAGTAGTAGTAGTAGTAGTAGTAGTAGTAGTAGGAGCAGCAGTAGTGGTAGTAGTAGTAGTAGTAGCAGTAGTAGTAGTAGTAGCAGTAGTAGTAGTAGTAGTAGTAGCAGTAGTAGTAGTAGTAGTAGTAGTAGTATTCCTTAATCTATCCAGTATCAAAGGTCCCTAAAAGTTCGGCTTTCCTTCAGGATGTATGATGTTGCCTTTCGGTAATTAGTGCATGTAAATCGACTCTCTTTAGTAGGCTATCTGGTTTGACGCCATGACCATTATGGCTCCGTTGAGCACTTCAACCTTTCTGTACGATAATGTACCCTGCCGCGTTAGCCGGTCACCACTTTGAATTATACGAGATCCAGTTGTGATGATTGAGACCGCAACAGAGGCTTGTCCTTTCAGTGAAAACTTTGACTTTGCCTAATTCAACCATAGTGCGTCTGATTTTGTTGTTCGACCACTTTGTAAGACCATGATTGCCGATAAAACATGATTTAACGCACAAATGTGACTTCAAATCCATTTTGTCGCTGTAACTGTTATGTGACATGGAATCATGTGAAATTGACATCCGTGACCTCACAAAATAAGTTTGAAATTATAACACTCTTTCACAGAAATAATGAGAGAAGAGAAAACGAAGGATGGGTCAGGGGATGGGGGTGGGGTTACGTCACAAGCTCTGGTGTGCACAAGCAGAGTATAGACTATAGTAGAGTTTCATGAAAGAAGAAACAAACATGCCTACTTCAGGGCTTTCTCTTGTTGAGTGTGAAACAGCTTGTCATGACAAGTTTAGCTCTCAGGAACTTCTTTCTTCCCCCTTTTTTTTCCTCATTTGTATAAAATGCGAGAAATTTATTGTCGTAGTGGAACGGGTGGATTGAAAGGTGAGAATTAAGAGCCATTGAATTAGGGAGCGGAAAGGCACAGACTGTAGTTTACTGAAGCTTGCTTACAATGAGAAGCGGTAAAGCATGAAAGTGTTCGTGAGTGACCCCCCTGTCTGTATGTTGAAGGAGTGGTTCTTTTGTTGTTGTTTTTAAATAACCTCAGTCGTTTCCCCATTATCCTGTAGTGCTGGGATTTGTAATGCATTGGACCTATTTACCCGAAGAGTTCCGCTAACCCCCGACCTCATTATGTCGTCCCCATCTTTATGCGGGGTGTCCACTTTATTCCAGCTCTCCCATCCAGACACTATTAACTATACTCATTGTCACAGACGGACAAAGCAGACTTCATTAATACGCCTGTATGAAAGACGGTCTGTAACTTGAAAGGCATGTTCGGTGCAACTCATCTATTATCTTCTATCTCATGTTAGAAGTTGCCGATTGCTTCATGCATGATGTCGTCGTTGACAGAATGAGTCAGCTTATACACTTCAATATCTAAGGAGAAATCTCTGCAATTTCCACCCTTTGATCTCCTTAAAAAAAACAAGCAAATAAACAAACAAACAATGTGCTGCCCGGTATATCATCCGAATAAATCGATTTTCCTTTTGTCTGCAGTGAAAAAGAACACAACATTGAGGCAACTAAAGAGACAAAACCATCCAACAAAAAAACAACAACAACAACAACATAAAAATACGTGTTTACCGACGCATGAGACAAGCTGCTCTCAAGTGTAGTTCTCATAATACATCAAGATGAAATAATATGCTCCGATTAAGTACTGATAACTTTGCCTCTTCGCAAAATCCGTAGAAATGAATATAAAAATATGATTTTGTATTACTATCTAATCAAAGATTATTATGTTATACCGTTTTTTTTCTTAAAAAAGAATAAATTACGTTCATGCTAAAATACATTCGGCTCAAAACATCACATTGTTAACGCACTATATGCAAAATAGTTAATTGATAATCTGCGAATCAAGATCCAGCCAGTTTTCTGTTAGTGTAATGTAGCTGTCGCAGATATACAGATGTAGCTGGTTTGTCCATTCCAGAAATGTAGTTTCGCACCTCCGACCTGTTTCGGCCTTCGGCGATTCTCGGCAGCTCCTCTATAGGCCTACACATAACTAATTGATCCAATTTTGACACGGTGCCGCTAAAACCTCTTGCACCTTAAACCCAACTGCAAACACGGCTTAGTCAATAATGGTTCAGTGTTTAAAAGGTAAACGCGATGTGGACCGAAAGTGGATTCTTATTCAAATTCCCTAAACATGCCTCTTAAGCACGATGCAAGAAAGTACCTTATCCTGAGTACAACAAGCAAGCTTCGCTATATTCGAGAAACGCAGCAAGTCAAATTAAAGTGGAAGTGCGGAGACCTCCCACAAAATAATTTTAACAAAACTATGTAAATTCACCAATTTAAAATACGACATACTTTCTATTATACCCTCCGCATGAGAATAGCGTGATGCTTTGCAACTTCAAAACATTATGTTCCATTTATGAACAATAAGTTTGTGTGTTTGTTCGTTTGTTTGCTTTCTTCACAGTTGAGAACAGAAGGCATAAAAACATAAAAAAAAAACTAATGCTCAGTGCGTGAAACAAAGAAGTTACAATAGCGAGCATAAGACACTGTTAATAACCATCCTGCAGTCACTGTACAGTTCGGCGATCGGGCTCATGATTCCTCAAATTTGAAGACGTACGTCGAATTAGTTAAATACAGTCTTATATAGCAAATATGGTTCCTCTTCACGTGATGTAACATTATGTGTGTGTGAGGGGGGGGGGGGGGGGGGAGGGGGAGAGGTATTCGAAAGGGTTCATGCTCATTGCCGACAATTTTCATTAATCTCAACACCTTCCCTCTTCAAGCAGTGTGGGAAGTGCAGACCTACATTGTATCTTGAGGTCATCAATCTTCCAATCTTCCTATGAGTTAGTTTGCCCTGCTCGTATTTTCACAATTGAAATGATGTGAGTTCATGTGTCCTATTAATAATATAGGACCTATACATGAGAAATTGTAGTCGAGCATTATAATTAGTTTGATTAGATCAGTTATACAGTGCCGAGCAGTACCAGTTTCTGAACTTACGTTTTCTCTCTTAACCAAACCATGGGGAGCTGATATCCAATCTTAAATTCATAAAACTCGCATTGGAGGGGACGAGGAAATCATTATAGCTCCTGCAGACAAAAAGTCGAAGGATCGATGACTGCTCGAGGATTTACATACGAAGCCAGGGAAACTTATACACATACAGGTAAACATATTGATATTGATATTGATATTGATATTGATATTGATATTGATATTGATATTGATATTAACACAAATATACCTGGTACATCATTATTCATTTCTCGTATTATACAAACAAACGAGCACACGCACACATGAAATTGTATAGGCTATAGGTCCATACGTATACACTCATCATTGTAAGTAAACATAATAGGCCTATGTGCAAAATACGCCTTCACCCCCAGACATTGGAGACAAACAAAACGACACTTTGGCAGACAGAGAATCAGGTTTTACAAGAACTGCAGTACGAAGTTAAAGGGATGGTATAGGCCTATAAAGTTTTGGTTAAGATGGGGATTCAGGTTTTGTATAATATCTTTTTGTGAGACAGGTCTAAATATCATGAAATATTAAAGAGCATCCGTTTCTAAGAGGAATTAAAAGTTTATTTGACGAGAATCATTTTTCAAATGGCTGATTTATGCAAAGCAAAGTGGTCCTAATAAAAGATGGGTCCCACCTTTTATCACACTTTTGTTTTACTTTGTGTTTGTAATATCTCGGCCATTTCAAAATCGGTTTTCGTCACATAAACTTTTGATTCCTCTTATGAGTCGTATGCCCTTCAATATTTCAAACAATATGGTTTCTAATCATCTCGGGGAAAAAAAAAGTTAAAACCTCAATCCCCATCTAAACCCAAACAATACCAGTCCATGCCTTAAAGTGCAGAACCTCAGTTTTGAAAATCAAACAAACAAACGAACGAACAAACAAACGAACAAAGCGACAGCATTTACAGCGACATGTAGATGATAATGACAGCACGGAGAGAATCAGACTACTCATTTTCACTCACCTGTTCAACTGTACAGGTGTATGCCGAGAGCCACCGCACTGTCGCTGCCGATCCCTCCGTCGCTACCGGACGAATGAAGACTCTGATCGATACCCGCTGGGCTCACAACCGCGACAGTGTCGTCTGCTTTCATTTCTAGGTCATCCGCATGTCGCTTTTGTGACAATTTAAACAGAACACACATCATGCATTGTAATCTTAATAGCCTGGCTTCCAGACTTACTGACCTTATCATAGCAATAGCAATGAATAGGGCCTGTAGTTCTTCAAACATCATGCCGCTGTTGTTTTGTTGTTTTTACTCAGGAAGACTTTGTGTGGATGGCGTTCAATAAAAACTACATACAGTTCATTATTTTAACGCTTAATAGAACCGATGACGTTACCACTCTGTAACTTTTGATACCGGCAAGGGTGTTTTGCATTCGCCTTTTAATATTGCCATAATGGTCCTTTCTGTTTCGCTTTTGCCCTCTCTCTTAAACATTTTCGTGAACACGTGTTTTTCGGGCAACATAAACCAAGTCAAATAGGAGCCAGTAGTGTTAATCAAACTAAAGTATAACAGGTAATTAGGAGCATAATATTGTTATACCTTCATGGACTTTTTTTTTTCGTTTGCTTCCTTCTCGTTTTGCTTTGCTATCCTTATCTAAATTGATGCTCATCTGCTTCTTCTCCTCTTTACCCTTTTCTTCCCTTCTCCTGCCCCTTGATCCATCTTCCTTCTCCGTCTTGTTTTTTTCCTCCTTCCCTTTTGCCGATTGCTCATCCCCGATTCTCCCTTCGTTTCTTCCTTCTCTCTCCTCTTCTCCTTTTCCCTGCTATTAGATGATCAGATTGATGTTTGATTTGCAATGCTAATATGCTATTTCTTTCCCGATTGAAGCGCAGCAAATCAAAACGCCCCATGCAAATTCTACTGGCGTTTCCCTCATCTATAAAATCCTTTCAAGTTGTCAAGGTCAGCGTAATTGGAACGAGAACGTGCATTTGTAATATCGCGAGTACATAGCTACCGATCTGATCGTGTGTCGGCATGTTAAACCAGTTCAAAGGAACAAAGGAGCTTTGTCACTCACGCAATTAAAAAGGCCTATACTGCGTGTAACAATACTGTATGTGAGCTGATCAATACAAAAAACGGACACCGCCCTCATTGTTCAGAGTTTTGCTTTTCTGTCTGCATTGTGATTTGTCTACCGCCTCAACCCTTCATCGCACCCCACACTCCCCTCCGACTCATCGAACAAAATAATCAAAGCATTTACAGAGCGAGGACACTCCTACCTCAATACACACTGTTATTTCTCTCTAAAAAGTAAGAATGCTGTCCATCATTATTACATCCAATTTAGGCCTGCCTTGTCCATGTGTGAGACTAGTGCTTTAACAATGGAAACGGGCTAGAATCTGAACCTGATACCAAGTGAAAAAAAAAAATCAAACACACGATTCTCTACTTGAGCTTTTGAAGACAAAAGCACATATTGCAATAGCATATATAGTTATGTAAATACATTAACCAAGTCTAGTATAATATACTGAGAGCGTAATAGGTGGAACATACCTTGACAGAAAGATCCGTCTGTCCAGAGGAGTCTTTTACTTTTTTTGACGTTATCACTCTCCTCCGGATCCGTGAAGCCAAACCCAGTCTCCGCAGAACTTATCCCCGACGACCAGATACAGACCGATCTTTAGGTCAAGAACATGCCATGCATCCTTTTAAGCGACTAATTGACAACTCTACTAACCCTGCCACCATACTACTGCCACACCCTTTCCTTTGTCACCTTATCACTGGTGAGCGGCATCCTCACTATCGCTACCTCCACATACATTCAACCACAGTGACAGATTTTCTGCAATTATTGGAACACACATTACCTCATCCAGTTTGTTGATATGTATAGCTTTTACTGAATTTGTCATCAATATTCTTTTGAAAATAAGTAAAGTTTTCAAACTCCAGAACCCTCCCCTTGAGGTAGTCTGATTTCAGTGCAACTTCCATTTTTTGCTTGATCTTACTCTCTTGTATTTGAGTCAAATTGCAACAAGAAAGAAATTCCATGCAACTTTGAGGAGCATCCATGGGAGGCAGAGTACAATGCTGCTGAGGTCTGGAAGGGTGGTTGAAGACTCAGAGTGGGGTCTGCTGGTAAAGACTAACTCACCATTTCTATCACTGTCTCCACCACTACCTTAATCATTATCTTTGCTTATCATTATTGACATAACTAACACCACCACTGCCATCACTACAATCCTCACTTCATCATAGCTTGGTATCATCAACATCAACAATGCTATCACCATCATCAGTCCCACCTTCACAATCAGCATCATCACTAGAACAACTCTCATGACATCTCGATCTCCATCACCTCCTACAACATCATTAACATCATCATCATCACCATCACTATCATCACCAACTATTCCATCACCGTCATTAACGTGGACCCCGATTTTGTGTGGCCACTTCCATTGATTCCAACCCCACCACCACCACCACCACCACCACCATCACCACCATCACAAGTGTCCTCACAACCATCACTGATGTCACCGTCACCATCACCAACATCTATCCACCCACGGTAGCCTCTTCGTTATTAGCACAGTCTTCCAGAAAGAGTGTGCCACTACTGCATAGTTCTCACTATTACACTTGGATCTACGAGGGCAATTTGGGTAAAACATTCTGTCAAGGGATGTTTGCCTTTGCCGGATTTGACCTCTGACCTCCTGAGTGTGAGTCCAGAGAGCTATCTGTCAATTCAACAACATTCCCAGATCACTCTGACAAGTTCCATTACTGACTCCTCCATCCACCATCTTCATCAACACCATCAACATCATTGCTACTACTAACCAGGGAGGTGCCCACCTCCCTGTACTAACTACAGCCATGTATGCACTGTACAGGTACTTGTACTGTTGCTGCCTTGTAATTTGTATAACTCCCATGGTGATCATGGATGACATCTCCTAGCGCTTTGTATCCAGTGGAAAAGGTGCTCTAAAAATATGAACTATTATTATAATCATCAGAAGGGCATGCATCTTGACCACAACACCACACCCCAACATAAACATCTCTTCCACCTGCACCATTTTTTGTATGAAATAAACATTAAGGAGGGCTTGACACTAACTTGTTTCTCAGGTAGCCTGTTCAGGCTACTAAAATCTTTTACGTTGATATTTAGGTGGCCCGAAAAAGAAACATAGTGCCCCGAAATATTAAAAAATATACACATTTATTTTGAACTTTGGCTGCCCGATCTGGCAACCCAAAAGAGAGCCTTTTTTGGAAATTAAGTGACCTGATATCAATTTTAGTGTCCATCCACATACTCTCAGAGTAATGTAAGATCGCTAAATCAAAATGATGAAAGGACAATGTTTCTTCATGTTCATACAAAATATTCTTTATTTCATTACACATGCATATCAATTTAGATTTAGACACATTGAAAATAACATTCAGTTATTTCATTCACGCTCCAATACAATTTCACCACAATACTCGCTATGCCCATTTTCAAATAAATGTCACATGATAACACAAGATCACATGACACTTAGTGTCTTTTTCCTCCGCTCTTCAATCACTTTAACAAAAAATAAACATTTAACAGAACGCTATCAGCAAAACTCTTCAGTCTTTGCAAAAAAAAAAAGCTAAAAGTTCCTTTAAGAGATGTGTCAGAAAATAAATCAATCTTTTCACTTCCATGCAATACATCAGCAATTCAACTTTCTATCAACACAAAATTCATTACAAAAGTGTGAGTTCATTGTCAGATAGGGCTACAGCTATTTTTTTTTTCAACGGAGCACCCATTACCAGTACTCAATTACAGAGATAATAAGAGCATTCATTTACAAGGGAATTCTGACGAAAATATACATTTATTAAATTACAGGCAGGCTTTATACGAGCAGTATAAAAGTAAAGTTTATCTGAGTTCTTGACATACAAGCCAAACTCGGCACCTTAATGTTGCGTGATTGAAAAGTACTTCGCAATAGGTCTTATGATGTATGCTATACATATTGAGCACTTGCCAGTTCCTCTGTGAGTATTCACATAGTAGCAGTCAGAAGGCTAAAGTAATGAGCTTGAATGGACCTGTTTCAAAGAAATAACCAAAAGGAACAAATATGTTGTGCAACATACATACATTATAAAAATCAGTGTATATCAAATGTACATAATGGCCAAAGATATGCATATGTCTTCATAAATCTAGTTCTTATATTTTTTTTTTCAATATACATGGGTATATATATTTTCATTGCTACTTACATACATATCAGTAAATATACAGTGACTTATTGCATCCCAAAATTCTTTGTGTCATAAACAAGAATATAAGTGTGCACACAAATGGCACACATGAAAAAAAAAGAAAGAAAAGGCTCTCAAATTGGTTGGATGATATCAAGACCCTTGGGGCTCAGAATGAACCCCTCGCACCAACTTTGAAAGTATCAACTCTCAGTGCTGGGAGAAATACCCAATTCGTTGTCACAAATCTGGCAAACTCTTCTCTTCAACATCTAACAGAACTAACGTGCATCTCATTCCATCAACAACTTTGCTCTCTCATGAGTAATAAAACATTTATTGCATCCATCTTGAGGAGAATATTACTACAGCCTTAATGTGTGGCAAGAGGGCCGCTTGCTGACACTTGACCACGGCCATCTAGTTAGGGATGAGAAGGTTATATAGTAACTTCTCAAAACTTGCCCTGGTGGTATGTTTGAGACAAAAGGGTGCCTCTGCAAGTTTTCACAAGTCAAACTTTCTCTCTGTTTTGAGCTAAAAGAAGAACTTAGACAAGTTTTGAGAAGTACTGTCTGCGCCATATATTTCGCGGGTATAATAGATTGCGATTGGGGGGTTGCAAGGCAACTTTGCAAGTGCTTGAATTTGCAATCCAGAATCACACTGACAGAGTGACAAAGAAGTATGATCATTTTTCAAAAGAAAGAATAGTTTATTTCTAACCTAGGATGTGATGTAATGCATTTGCATTATAGGAGGCAATAATTTATCTTTGCAAATATGGGTCAACTTGTGAAATTCACCCCCCAAAAAAAATCACAAAATATAACACATATCCAGCAATCTCCATGTCTTCACATCATCACACGTTGCCTGGGTGAGATTTGACAAGCCGCCTTCTTGCCATGTGTTTAAGCTTATGTTAGAGCATCCTCACCGTTGTGCAAACACAGCCATCACCCCACAACTAATCCATTTCATCGAATGGCCATTCGTACACAGGTTGAAAGTGAAAGTACCTCAAATTGATCACAGTGGACTTTGACGAATAGCAGGAAAAAAAATCACACAAAACAGAAAAATTTTACTGAAATTGGACAAATACTATGTGAACTGCAACATTCTACATCATTCTTTTTCTATGTCCAATTTTCAATCATGAAACTTTTGCCATTGTTTTTTAAATTCTTTTCCCCCTTCTGAAGTCAACTTGAGCTCTTACATAATTTGCAAGTCCCTTTTCCCTGCAGATGAAGAGCTACACACTCCCAAGCACTGAACAGCACATCGAGATAGAGGACCCCTTGTGCTCTCTTGCCTGGGTGCAAAATGGATGATTGTTGGACGGCCTTTGGGGCAAGCAATCGATGGGCAAGTAGTGTCAATGCAATAAAAAGAAAGAAATAAGTACTGGCCACTAAAATATAGTAGATCTTGTGTCAGAAGCCATTCGTCTACACTGGCCAACTAATTTCTGGTGCCACTTTAATTTCCTCTGGAAAGAAATAATCTGTTAGGGACCCAAGCAATCTGTCTCCAGTGATCACAATTAAACACTGGGAAGTGTGGCCAGACTGTACTTTGAGCCTTACACACTAGCACAGTGAGTCATTGCTTTCTAAAAGAACAGCCATTTCTAACGAAACAGAGCCTGAAGTGAAATAGAAGTGACAGTTAAAACTAATGTTCAAGGAACTCGTAACTTTCAAACTTTCCGCAATAAGTAAGGGTTGAGACATTTCGCACTTGTTTCAAATTCTGGAATAACAAAACTTACTTCCTTTTTTGGAACAACAAACTTTCAGAACAACGAAATGTAACTGTGAAGTGATATTGGTCTGCCAAACTGTCTGTACGGGTCATCCTTTTCGTTTCCCTCATGGGGTTGCAATGCACAGGTTTGACTGAATTCTCTCTGCCAGTAGATCTCTGAAAATAAAGACGAAAGCCTTGATTTTTTTTAACTTTGTCGACCCGGCTCACTGACTAGAACTCATATGACTTTACACATCAAAGTATAATCTTGACACTGTGAGAGTGAAAGGTGAAGCTTGCAATGATGCTGTCATGCCACCAGAATGCGTGACAGACAAATATCATGCCAGAGGCATATCGTAGACCAAAAGGTTCAGGTAATATGCCACTTGAGAGACCCCAAATTCCTATGAATTCTCTCATGTACACTTTGTGCACTTATTTCTTTTTTTGGCACTCCACCAGGCAATGATTAGTTCATGACGTGACTGTAAGCTGGAAAGTTGTGGTCTGTTTCACAAAGAGCTGAAATGAGCCTAAAATTTAGGTGGTACAGCCATTTTTCAACAATACTGTAGCTTTGGAAATGGAGGCAATAACCTTTCGAAATAGGTATGTAACATTTAACTTGTAGCACAAAACAAGCAAGCCTGCAAATCAAAACTAGAAATGTCGCTATGGCGACTGATGCCTCCGCCATAATGCATGATTCTCCCAATAGGCGTATAGTACAATGTCTTCACAATGTGTGATCCATGACAGTTTCACATAACTGGCAAAATATTGAAATGACAGGTTTGTCAGAAATGTCTTGAACTGGGTTTGCTTTAATTTTCTAAGAGTGCAGGTACACATATTTGGGGAATTGAGAATTTTTACTTGAATTCTGACAGACCTTTTTATAAGTTTATGCATTGAGTAATTTCCAAGGTATGAAGAAAGAGTGTAATGACGGTACAAAATGGATTTTTTTTTTTTTTTTTTTTTTTTTGGGGGGGGGGGGAGGGCTTTGAAACCTGGCCTTTGACATTTAACCTTTGACCTTTGACCTTCTGGCTGGAAATTTCCAAGAGAATCTCTTTTAGGTAATGCATGTAATAAGTTTTGAAACTAATAATGCAAGCATTGCATATACTAGCATATGAGGGAAATAGTAAAATTTTGAGGAGTTGACCTTGACCTTTGACCCCTGACTATTGACCCATGACCCCTAAATTCCCTAGATAATCCCTGCCAGTCAGTACATGCGTAAGTACCAAGTTCCACGAAGATACATTGAACCATTTGCGAGAAAAGTGATATTGCAACATTTTCACCTAACCTTTGACCTTTTGACCTTTGACCTTATGACATGAAACTCTCTCTGGAGAATCTTTACACAGTAGTACATGTCCACACCAAGTTTCAAGAAAATACCTTTGGACATTGCATAGATATGGGGGAAATTGCAACATTTGTAGCATTTGACCTTGACCTTTTGACCTTTGACCTCTTGCCAATGTCACTAAAATCATATCAACTAATTGTCCCATCATACATCATCCTTGGACCAAGTTTGGTGAAAGCTGCTTCATCCAGTTTTGAGTTATCACGTAAACAGATAAATTTTAGGATTTGACCTTGATCTTTGACCTTTGACCTCTGTCCGATTTCACTGAAAAACTAATCAAGTAATTGTCCCATCATACATCATCCTCCAACAAAGTTTGGTGAAATTTACTCCATCCAGTCTTGAGTTATCGCGTAAACGGATACAATTTCATGATTTGACCTTGGCCTTTGACCTTTGACCTTTAGTCGATTTCACCCAAAATCTAATCAAATTATTGCCCCATCATACTTCATACTTGGACCAAGTTTGGTAAAATTCCAGTAAATATTACTCAAGTTATCGCGTAAACGAAAGCGGACGGACGGACGTACGGACGTACAGACGTACGGACGTACGTACGGACGTACGGACGGACGGACAACCCGAAAACATAATGCCTCCGGCACCACTTCGTGGCGGAGGCATAAAAACAAGGCCATGCATCCAACCACTGGAATGCAATGAAGTAATGCGTTGACACGATAGGGGCATGACAACACTCCCTAAACATCTTGTTAAGATGACAAAATTTCGTATTTGGAGGTTACAATTGCACGCAGCACACCAGTTATTTAACTTCTCTTTGTCTGGTGGCATTGTAGAGGCAATAATTGACAACTTGGGATTAGATTTTGTGGCTGAAATCACAGTACGACTGCAGGGCTGATTTATAACAACTTGTTTAAATCATCTCACACCAACTTGCCCACCAGGAATCGATCACTTCCTGACACAGTGGAATGTCATATCGTTGTGAATGCCGACTATTTTCTAGCAAACAGAAATCATGTCTCAGGACACGAATGCACTCAGAAGACACACACACTCTGTCTTCTGGCATTTTTTTTTTCATCTGTTTTCCTTTGTTTTTGAATAAGAGACTCATGCTATGTGTACAAAATGAACATAGCAGTCATGGTCACAGATCTTCACGACATGTAGCACAAAGCTGATGAACGAATAGCCTGGGACAGACCATTTCTGTATTGTATTACAATATATGGATGTTTCTTTTCCTACAGTCTATTAATGATGCATTTCATTCACCTGCTCCTTTTAGTTCCATAGGCAGGAATTCACTAGCTGCTTGTTGCTAGTTAGGGCAAGCCTCCAGCAAGCTTTGTGGTTGTTAAGGGCAACAATTGTGAACAAAGCATGCATAAACTCTGAATACATTACAGAACCAGTCTACTGGATGGTGTGCTGGTAAATTAGGTGCATAAGCCATGTTCAGACGTATTTCTAGTCGGAGTAAGAATTTATGGCATGGCAATTCAAATTCAAATTCATGCATATCTTACCACGACCCTTGTGTCCACACGATGGTCGTGGGAAGAAACTCCAACCAATTTATGTGCGAGGGTCGGTGTAACTTCCGGAAGTGGTAGCTCCGCGCCCGTCGACCATGCAATTGTTTTTTTACTAGTGGCATTTGTCTTCTCCATTCTTGTTGATGGAAATTTCTGCATGAGCGCTAGCTTCTTCGTCGCAATCGACTAGGTTAGAATTGCACTACACGCGTACGTGTAGTCGCAAAATGTCAACATTGTGATTTGACCCAGGAAGTTTTAGCTAGGTCGTAAGGTATGTAAGTTCATAAATACTCCGAGGGCTTGTCCGCACGGGCAATTTACTCCGACTGGCTAGTCTAGCGAGACCGACTGGCTAGTCGTGGTAGCGAGATATACCTGAGAAAACTTAGGAGTATCTCGTTCGGAGGAAGAGGTCGTGGTAAGTTCCTCCGATCGGAGGAAGTTACCACAACCTTGTTCAGACGGGCACTACTCCGACCTATCCTACGAAGTTACTCCGACCAAGCTTCCTCCGACCCTTCCTCCGAAGTTACTCCGACCAAAACTGCCTCCGTCTGAACACAGCTATACTCTGCTACAAATTGGAGGCCACTTTGAATTGGCTCACCTTCATGTGCACCTCTCATGGTGATCAAAGTACATAGTAGGAAGCCAGGTTGCGATCCCAGAAAATGAAAAGCATTCATCTAGGGGACCAGCATTCCGTGCTGTCGAGCTCTAGCGCCCTCTACAGCCCAATGCTTTGTTTACTCCAGTTGACGGAGCAAAAAACAGAGAGAGTGGTGCACCTGGGGGCCTTTTCCATCGAAATGCTTGCTATCATTGTAAGTCCCAATACCTGCAGTGCCTTTGGCAGAAGCTAAGAAAGAAAAACAGCCACTCAGCAACGAACAGTTTTTTGCAACTGTAACTGCAATTACTGCAACTCGAATTGACTATGAACAGTTTCACGAAACAGTCTCCTGTTATTCAGTCAGCTATGCTGAGGGAATCCAGGAGAAAACCCAAGAAGTGCTTGATCTGCTTCTAGCATCTACATGTATATGTCAATCAGCATCTAAGATACCTGTTTGAGAGCTTTTCAGATAAATAAATATGGGGGCAAGCAGCACCACATGCCATGTTCAAGACTTGTAGTTTCTCCTCTATATAAAGCAGAATTGACTGTGTGCTAAACAACATGCAGAAATAAAATGACTGTGCATGCCTTCCAATGAGGACTTTAAGATAAACAAGAATGATATAAATCTCTAACATAAAACAACTTAAAAACTAAACCCAAATGGGGCTGATCTTCATATAGGGCGAGAAACTAAACTTTCATATCAGAAAAAATAGAAAAGAATACATCAAATACAAGCTTCATTCAACGTAGAGCATGCCTTGGGTTGTAAATGGCACATAGAAAGTACATAAAAACCCTCACAATATGGAGGCACATCTGTTGAAACATAACAGTTTTGTTTTTGTGAATGCCACAGAAATGGGTGATACCTCTGCATCTTTTCTGACACAAACACTGAAATATAGACAGCAGGGAAACATTCTGTCTAATCTAAAAGAGAGAAAAGAATCAGAGGTTAAAAAGAAAGTACCTCTACAAACATGATAGCAGCATGGCTGTTCCTCCTTACTCTTGGAGGACATTGCTTACACTGAGATTTCAAAAAATACACAAACAAGATGGGAAAAGCTTCGCTGTTCTGGAGGATGGTAAGTTGCTATGGAAACTGCTCAAACTACCCCTTCACTGTTCGCATTCCACACAATGGATTGCTGCATGCATCTTACACTCCGTCTTTGAATCATCGGCTGTGTTTCATACAGAACTAGTACCTTCAACAAATACCTCTAACAGTAGTAGCAGTTACCATGGCAACAGCTAGGTAGCGATGAATCACTAGTAAGCATGGAATATCTGTTGCCATGGTGCCTGCTATTATGGCCACCAACAATAATTGTACATCTCTTCACAAGATGTCTGTGTACCAACGGCACTGGCATGTTCATAAACAATTAACCAATTCTGTGAAATTCACTGACAAAAAAAAGAAGATAAATACTATAATAAAGATTAAAAAACAAACAAACAGATTCTATAATGATTTCAGATCAAGAAAAGAAAACTTTTAGAGCTTTTATGTTTGTCCACAGTAACCAAAGCAAAACACACAGACACACACACACACACTGACTGACATTTGGCAGCACCATGCCACAATTAATTACATAACATTTTAATCGTATCCGTGCAAATAATTATATATATTTTTTTCCTTCCCATTCTCAAATGCATCCTTTATGTGCACTGGCAAAACATTGCAGATGAGGGCAAAACTATGTCTGGACATCTAGAGAGACAGATAGTGACAGAGCATATGTATTTCCTGGAGCAAAAGAGGGAAAAAAGAAAGAAAAAAAGATAATGGTTCTTGAAAAAGTTCAATAACTCTACATTTCTCACTAGTTCTTTTGAGACAGCACAAGCTGTGACAAAAAAAAAAAGAAGAGAAAAATCCAATCACTGGCAGAGAAGAATTCTTTGTCATGCTACCAGAAGAATTGCACTATGCATATCCACTGAATCGATTGTCAGTAAAATAAAGTTGTAGTAACATTTTCCAGAAGTGTGCCCTGGTATCCTGTGAATGAAATTCTCTCTGCACCAGGATCATTGCCACCATGACACCTTTTGACATCTCAAAGATCATTAGATCTGAGAGTAGGAGGACGAACGTTTGTGCGGAGGGAGGCAGGAGGAATAGTTTTCTTTTCCTTTTTTGGAGATGCATGTGGCGAGGTAGAGCATAATCTTATCATAGACCGATAAATCTGCCTCTTGTTTGGTGGACGGTAATATGGTTGGCCCCTCACAACAGACAGATATCTCCCATTCACTCTGCATACTGCGATCTATTTGCGCACACATATACACAGGCAAGTTCAGCGGTATGAACGCCGCCACAGGGAGCAGAGTTCAAAGGCTGTAATACCCGACAAAGCCTGACAAATGATGTATAAGAGGAAAAAATCATGAAATTGGAGAGCTTGAATAGTTCCTTGAGTATATAAAGGTACGTACAGTGTATGACAAGTTTTGTGATCTTATAGATCTAGATGTGAAGATCTACGATGGAAAAAGGGATATTCTACCGTTTCTTACTTGCCATCTTGCAGTGAGTTTGCACAGCAGATTGAATGGAAGATGATCTGTTTGTTATGAAGGGGCCAACCGCATTACTGACCACACAGTTAACAAGCGGCCAGCAAACAAGAGGCAGGATTTATCTGTCTAATCTTATCAATTATCCCAAATGAAATGCAACGGCCTCCACACAAACAAACACACACACACACACACACACACACACACAATTATGAAGAGTACTGTTCATAAATGTCTATGTTCACTTAACACTGACAGCTGCAGTCAGCCATACCTAGACTCACATCAGCCCTCTCGGTACAGTCCGACCTCTGTTATCCTGCCATGTTGGGACCGCTGCCCTACCAAATAAGCCATTTGGCCGGATATGGGAGAAACAATGCTTATGTACATGTACAAGTAGCTGCCGACCCAGTGGTAGCTAAGTAGGTAGTGCAGTACACCTCAACAGTGGTGTAATGTATACTAGCTTGCTTAAACTTCGGCCGTAATCTGGCAGAACTCCCTAAGTCGATTTTGGTCGATTTTCAGGTTTTGAGTGTTTTGTGTGTTTTTTCTCATGCTCTTTCAAGTGGGCCACAAAATAAGTTGTGATTCGGTACAGAAAGTTATTTTTAGAAAGTAATTTTGGCAAAATTCCTGAGGAGAGAGGGCGATTAATCTGGCAGAACTGCGTAGTCGAGATTCGAAATGAATTTTCCGATGTTAATCAGGCAGAACTGCGTAAGTCGACTTACGACAACGCTTGGACCAAGGTGTTCCTGCATCCCGCACGGACATGGTATATCTTAACACGCGCGTGCGCGACCTTGGTAGTGACGAACGCGCTGCGCGTTCAAGCCAGCAGTGCCTAGCTAGCTAGGCTAGACACGTCGTACGGCTACGTGTATTGTACACGACGACAGTCACGCTAAAGCAATACCCCTCGTTACTCTTGGGGGAAATTGCCACTTTCTTTCCCTTCATAGACTGGCAGGCTTCAAAACAGGTCAATATGCGGTATGCCTTACTATTAAGTTTTGCTACAATCTAGTGTTTTTTAAGCCTAGAGCATTTCTAGATCTAACAAACGTTATAGTTTGCATCTTGTCTTACATCACGCTCCAGTCAACTTTAGGCCTACTTAGTACTGCTGCAGCACTTGTCCATTGTTAGTGTACGTGAAATCAATGTATACTGTGCGGTAGCGTAGGTCACGAGAACAACAATATCTGTAATCCATTGACCATAGTTTCTTATTTTGATTTTCATTGTAATGAGCGGTTAGTGGGCTTGGATCTATGGGATTGATCTCGAGAAGTTTAATGAATATCTAGGATACCGTCCATAACGATGGCATTTTCGATCCAATCCTACAGACGTCAGAAATTGACCAAAACTAACACTTTTACAGTTTACTTTTTAATACCGGTACCGTACCGGTACTCCCAGTAGAGTTGTGCAGTACCGTAGACTAGACTACTGGGGCCTACCGTTACTTAACTTAGGCTGAATCGCCGGTTATTCTGTCTTTACTCAGTTTTCGATTTTTCTAGATTTGATTAGGCATAGACATTCTTTAAGTCTGTAATATGAAGAATCTAGAATCTACAGCTTAAACGCTAAATTATAACCATTTAGCCCTAGAAATAGATCTGAAACTTAGATTTAGATCTGTGATCTATACATTGATTACTACTATTACTAGACATTATAGGCTATAGACTTTATAGACTTACCGTTAGTCATTAGATAGGCAGGTTAGGCTTTACGTTGTTCTTAGATATACTATAACATTAGTAGGCCTACTATGCCTAGATCCCCAATAGACAGTCTAGCTGTAGATTTAGCCCCTACCTGGATATAGAGTCTAGATCTAGAGTCTAGACTAGAAAATCTAGAAACTAATTTTCATTGATATTACTAGTCTGTTATAATGACGCCCCAAAATAGACGTCTGGATGTTACATAGTTGACGACGAAAAGAGATACGTAGTTCTGCCTGATGAAACACGTGCTTATCAGGCAGAACTGCGTATCTCCTAGAGATACGCAGTTCTGCCTGAAAAACCCCCCGCATGGCCAAAGACTTACGCAGTTCTGGCTGATCAACCCGGGCACGTGACCAGAGATACGCAGTTCTGCCAGATTACGATCGCAAAAATTTGGCGACGATTAATCTGGCAGAACTGCGTAAGTTTTTTAAATTGGTAATTTTTGCTACTTAAAAAGGTCAAATTGTCATTTTTTGCTGGAAATAAATTCTTTAGACCAATTATGACCAAGAAAAGAGGAAAAATGCAACTCATCGTATCTCAGTTTAGAAAGGTGTAACATTGAATCTTTAAACCTGATTTCTGGCGTAATGTGTTAAAGGAGATACGCAGTTCTGCCAGATTACGGCCGACTTCCAGTTTTATTTTTTTTTCCAGAATTGAGACATTTTGATCTAAATATTCATAACATGTTTCTGTACGGAATATTATAGGTATTGTAGGCATCTTAATAATTGAGTCTAAAATCACTTTTTTTTTTCTTTTTTCTTTTTTGCCTAAACTTGCGTAAACACGTCCAGATGATCAAGAAGTCCAGATATGAGATGGCTGGATAGTCGAGGTCCGACTGTATATGAAAATGTCCACCTCACCATGCAGAGTGATACATGTTGATAATATATAAAGTACCCTGTGCCCCTCCCAATGCCCCCTTCAGCCCAAGTGGACTGAGCCATGCTTTGGGGGTGGGGCACACAGGGAACTTCCCTATTCTTACAAAACACATTGCCCTATTCAAGATAATTTGACTCGCGGAAGACAGCCCTGGCAATCTCAACTCTTCTTGCCTTTACTTTCAAATCAAATTGGACATAGAGCTATGCTTTCAATAATACTATGATACCCTTAGTTACAAAGTGGAATATTATGGATATATTCTCTTTCACATGACCCGTTACCATGATAGTTTTGCTTTGTATGTTGCCTTTGCCATGCTAAAGCATTCATTCAATAATCTTATTCATTCATTTAACAATCAAATTAGCAATATAACATTGTGATATTAACTAATCCTCACCAACACACGTTTCTGCAATTCTTGTCACACATTGTGGCCTACAACGAAGTGATCTTATACAAATGAGCACTTAAAGACCCAGTAGCATGAAAGAGAAGGGGGGGGGTCTGATTGAATCAATCTTCATTCACTGACTACCACGGTTTACATTTGAAAACCACAAATTGTCCTGGCCTGTTTGAAAAAAAAAAAAATTGCCTGCCAGTGAATATGTGCATCGAATCATATGCTCAAAGTTAACATTTGACTTCGGTCAAAATTCTTTGGCTGTGTGATTATATACATAGAAATCAGTGATAAAGCTGTACGCAATTTGTTATGGGGATTTATGAATATAATCCGAGTCAGGCTAGTCTTCCCAATGCATGGGTCTGGGTCTGAAATCAACTCTGTCATTACTGCCGGTTATTATACTGCCAAAAATATCATTGGTACGTAGAAGCTGTGAGTCTGAGGTGGATATCCACACCACACAAGGTACATTCACACTGCCACCATCACAAACATGCTATAGTGCGCCAATCCAGACTGTAAGGGTGATGTGACAAGGGCGAGTATAGGCAGAGGGGAAAAAAGAGAGTCTAACAGCAGCATCTAGAAAGTCCTTCTTTCCACCCTGATGGCATTTTTTGCCTCAGGGTTACCCAGTATCCCATCTCGCTGAATGTTCCCCATGAGTGATGCATTCCAAATGCATTCTGGGGTCATGCAAGACGTTTTGATATGCAGCGGAGCCTTTTCATAGCTCGCAGGGTACTACGGAGAGAGACAGCTTAAAAACATGACACAAGCACCTCATTCTTTGGATACATTAATCTGTCAACACTCATTCATATTGCATGCATGCTTTTCAAGGAAGCCTGATCCATCATTTCTTGGCTGATACATACATGATTTGTGCTAATTTTTTTTTTGGCAGTAAAGCCTGTCCTCGTGAGTATAAATGTCTCTTTCTTCCCTTCCTTCCTTCCTTCCTCCCTTCGCTCAGGAGTTCCCCGTGTTACTGGCAAGGTTGGCCGACACATGCTGCATGAGCACCTGGCCAAATTTCTTCTGGTGCATGTCGACGTTGTCGGTGTGCTTGAAGAGGCGGTCGCTGTCGATGTCCGGCGGGATGTTGGTCAGGAACTGGGCAGCTTGGATGAAGTCCATGGTGAGAAGTGTGTCCTCGTACAAAGACAAGATACCTGGTGTCAAGTGTGATAGGAAAATGTCAGAAGAACTTGAATTAGCTTTGTATTCAGTCTATTTTTCACAAAGCTTAGAAAAATACCCCATGACTTGGGTGAAGTTAACACTTCCTGTGAACAGAAACAAACTGCATAATGTCAAGAATGATGCAGAAGCGTCAAGAGAATTTGGGTAACCTTCATATTCACTTTTTTTAAAAAAAGCTTATTTACTGCTCTACGAGTAGGATTTAGTCTGTAGTCGGACAGATATCTTAAGACAGAAACAAGATGAATTGTGTCAAGAATGATGAAATGTGTCAGGGGAGCTTGTCTTAGCTTGTGTTATTCTGTCGCTCTTCTTTTAATCTATCAAAGCTTAGAAAACACACCAAGGCTTGGATGAAGTCTAAGTTGAGATGGGTTTCATCACACAGAGACAACATGAATGATGTCAAGAGTGCTGGAAAGATGTCAGCAGAACTTGTGTCAGCTTTGTATTAGTCTTTCATATCAAAAAAGTTGAACTTATACACTAGACCAGGCTCTAAGCTAGCGTGGAATACGTCACTGAAAAAAAAAAATCATTGATATTTTCACATGATTAATTTTTCATGCTGAGTGGTTCAAAAACATATCTGCGGGTTTTTGAATTCGTGCCGTGCACTTGTCAACCCTTTCAAAATGTGCTTATGAAATTGTGAAGATATTTTCACGAGTTTTAAATTTCGCACTAGCCAAAAGTAGCATGAAATACAGAAAAAAATTCTGCATTAACAGTACTTAGTATCACGAATAAAACGAGAGATGTTGAAAGGACATGGGTTAGCTTTGTTTTCAGACTGTTTTTATCTTCATCAGATAGCTCAAAACTACAATGCTATGGTCAGCTGGTTCATGTCACATTGAGACTAGAAATGTCACTAAGGCGACTGGTATGCCTCCGCCATAATGCATTATTCTCCTACAGTAATAGGTCTATAGTACATGTAGACAATGTGTGATTACATTTTCACAATATTGGCAAAATATTAAAATGACAAGTTTGTCACAAATGTGTTGAATGTTCACCTTCCTTGACCTAGGTTTAATTGGATGAATAGGAGAGCATGTATTTGGGGATTTAAGGACTTTAACTTGACTTTGACCCTTTCATAAGTTTATGCATTGAGAAATTTTCAAGGTACATTTGATTGTATGGAGAAAAAGTGCAATTTCTGTATTGAAAAGTTCATGGTTACCATTTTCATCTGGCCTTTGACCCTAAAATTCATAGGATAATCACTGTCAGGCACAACATGCATAAATATGTGGTAAGTTTCAAGATAACTTGAGCCACTTCTGAGATATGGAGGAAAAAGTTAGTTCAGCACTTTCCCTTGATCTTTGACCTTTTGACCTTTGAGGCAAACAAAAAAAAAAGCAAAAAGAAAGCTTCCAGAGAATCTCTATTAGGTTTTATACACGCATACACCAAGTGTAAAAAAAAAAATAATCCTGCTGGCATTGCATAAATATGAGGGAAATAGTAAATTTTGAAGTGTTGCCCTTGACCTTTGACCCCTGACCTTTGACCCATGAACCCTAAATTCTCTGGATAATCACTGCCAGTCAGTACATGTATATATACTATGTTCCATGAAGATACCTTGAACAATTTCCAAGATACGGAGAAAAAAGTGAAGTTTTGATATTTTTACTTGACCTTTTGACCTTTGACCTTTGACCTCATGACCCCAAACTTTCACCAGAGAATTTTAATTGGGTAATACATGTATACACCAAGTTTCAAGAAAATATCTTCAGGCATTGCATAGATATGGTGGAAATAGTGAAATTTTACATATTTGACCTTGACCTTTTGACCTTTGACCTTGAGCATGTGCACCGAAAAGTTGATAGGCACAACTTCACCCCCTAATACACATACATGCCAAGTTTCATTAGGATACCTCAAAAGGTTTTTTAGTTACGCTGTCCACAAAATTCATTACGGACGGAAGGACGGACGGAAGGACGGACACACGGACGGACGGACAAACGGACGGACAACCCGAAAACATAATGCCTCCGGCACCACTTCGTGGCGGAGGCATAACAAGATGTATGGTGTTATGATAAGTAAGAGAACTGTGGACAGCAATTAATAAATACAGGGTAAACTTGATTTGAATGAAGTCTAGCTTGACCAAGGTTCTTTCATACAGGATCAGGAAGCTGAATGTTAACCCGTTGAGGACGAGTCCCGAGTATACTCAGGCAAGTGTCTATAGAAAATGCATGTTATGGCAAAATCAGTCTGTCTTCCATGGGTTAAGAGGAGCAGAGTGACACAAAGAACTCTGGCACAGTTCATATTTCTCCTGAGTTTCCTCTTTCCTCCTTTGCCCACTGAATAACCCTGCAAATAATTCAGTGGACAAGGAGAAATAATCTTGAATGAACCTCTTTATCATGGCTGTAAAACAACTCAATACACTGATGGGCATGATTACTTTGTGATAATGAGTATTTGTATATACCGGTACAAGTAGTCTTGGTGACAAGAGTCCACTTTGTATGCATATCTCATATCTATCTGATGTTTGACAAGGCAGCTTCAACCTTTAGCCCCAAGAAATTGATGGGCCAAATAAACCAGCTTTGACTTATTAAACGTGGTTACATTTGACTTGAGTGTACAATACAGTGTAGATATAGATGCAGGGAACATGCATGACTCATCTTGTGTTGCCACTGAGCTGACTACTGTATATACCACATATTTAGCAAGTCTGATTTTTCACAACTGGGACTTCCCAATATTTTAGCAAGTAATTAAATTCGCGATCATGGAGTACAGCAATGGATGAAGAAACGCACATGTGCATATTGCATTAATGTCAGGATCAGATTTAACATATTCATGTCTTAAAATATCGAAATTTGTGAAAATAGAAAACCCTGCAAAATATAATAATTATGGCAGTCTGGAGCAGAGACTAAACCAGTGTACTCACCCAGAGCTACCCTGAAGAGGAATTCCTCGCCGTCCCTGAAGAAAACGTCCCACACCCGACAGGCCACGTCCAGGGGTAGGGACTTGCTGTAGAGTGTGTACATCCTGTTGGGCAAAGGAGGACATAAATGAAGGGGTGGACGGAAAAACACAGAACATGCATGATGAGATAGGCCGGTGTGGTTCATACGCTCAAATTCATCTTCTAGCTAACGACAGAATGCCACTAATTTCATACATGGATGCTTCAAATGAAATTGCATTTGTAGATCTCATCCCCCTGGGGAAAGAAGGTCAAGGGAGCATCACATTCTATTTGTGCAAAGGTTGCATTAATGCGACTGGCTATTTATTTATTCATGTTTTTCGGGGGGGGGGGGGGGGGGGGGGGTTGGGAACCCACAACACATTTGACATGGCTGAAAGCACATTAAATATCCACATACTCAAGAACTTGAAATAAAGGTATCATTATGATGGGGCAAAAACTTCTTTGCAGATGCTGGGATGCAGACCAGGGCCTCTTCACAATGAAAATGCATTTTTGATTCTCTAGATATGATAGACAGCTAGAGAGAACTCTATGCCCTTCTTTTGTTTTGTGTTTGTTTGTTTGTTTGTTTTTCTTTTGCTCTCAAATAAGAAACGTAACCTCTTGCATGTTATGCCGACAGCCATCAGCAGTCAAACTTCTTTTTATGAGCAGAAGCAGAACAAAAAGTAGAGTGAACTTCTCTTGCTAAAACCAGGACACTGTAAGACACTGACTGGCAGAACTGAACAAGTGACACTACTACTTCATGTGGACATTAACACAAAGTGAATAAAACATATGAATGGTCACATCTCCCTATCTCTCTTTTTAAAAACAGAATTAGGATGGTCTAAATATTTAAGCTGTGAGCAAATACAGAGTCATACATTTTTCTCTCTTATATTTCTATAGCAGAAATAGATTATGTTATATTTCCTATTGGTGGAAAATTGAGCAAAGGGAATCCCATTTTCTTTGCTCAATTTTCCACTAATAAATAATATTCATTCTCGTCAGTTTATCTGTTTGCGTTTGTTATATTTTATATTGCCTAAATTAGGACACGAGTGCTTGAACCAATACTGTGCATACACTTTTACCACAGTCATATACTATGGTAGAAGACTTCAGGCCACTGCACACTACACACCTTTGCTACAAGCAACTGTTTGTATGACCTGAGCAACCAGAATTGTGACGTCACCAGCCTTGCCAGTTTCCAGTCGTGTGACTGGGTCGTAATGCCAGTCATGATGACTTGACATGTCAAATTTTCACTACTGGTCGTGGACTTTCAGTCAATTACACTACAGTATATGTTCTGACGCCAGTACAGTCGTAAGCCCAGCTATGAGGTCTGATCGCATAGTGTGTGGTGTCAAGTCGTGCAAATGGTCATGAGATCTGTTGGATCGTGCAGTGTGTTGAGTGGGCTAGGGACTTACCAGTCGATGATGTAGAGATCGGGGGAGATGCCCAGCTCGTCAAAGTGTGCATACAGCCGGGGCAGACTGTCCTGGAAATACTCCTCAAAGGTGGAGAAGTAAGATTGCATCTGAGGAGGGGAAGAATAAGGGAGCAGAGCAGTGTCAGCAATCTGATCAGGGAAGTCAGCCATCCCCCCTGGGAGTTGGCAGCACTGAGATACTGGAATCTTTACAAGGGTGTGTGATATGCACATGTTTGGTCTGTGTATGTATGTTTGTTTGTGTTTGTGTTTGTGTTTGTGTTGTGTGTGTGTGTGTGTGTGTGTGTGTGTGTGTTGTTGTTGGGTTTTTTTTTTCTTTTTCTTTTTTTTGGGGGGGGGGGGGCAGTAATTCTGAAATGTAAAAATGACAGAGGAGAAAGCATGGGACCTTGGGATCAAGCGATCTTGAGGATCCTTAGGATCAACATGGGATTAAGATTTCCTTCCTTTTTTAGGGTGGGGGGGGGGGGGGGGAGGTATTTGTTCACTTCATCATGAGACCAACTTTAAAAAAAAAAGCAAGCAGAAAAATTCCTGCTCATTAATTACTACATCAATCCTAAAGTCATGTTTTGACATGTCCAGCATTTTATCCTTCCTGTGTATGACAGTTCAGAGTGTTTGAGAATTGTCTCCTCTTCCCCTTGCATGAAAGCTTGTTGCTTTCACGTATCTCACAAAACTGAGCATTTTTCCCTGCCTGTCTTTGGCAGCTTGCACATTTCACAACCTCACTTTTGCCGGCATTTTTCCACTGAAGTCTTGCACTGTCCAATACTTATATCAACCTGCAATCCTTGCATTACTAGACTGCTGACAGCTATGATTCTGTTGTCTTCTCGTAAAAGGTGTACCCTGACTTTCTGTCACTTTCAGATAGAAAATTATGTGCTTTGTTCATCAAACTTTATGATACTTACAACTGGCTGATCGAGTCTGAAGAAAGCAAGCTGGCAAGACTTGTTGAGGAGGTTGGCGAAGCAGATAAAGGTGTCTGCTACGTCCAGGTAGAGGAGAAAGACGGCCGCGATGAACGACATTCCTTGCACCTGGTCAACAAAGAAAGAGAGAAAGATAGATGGTCAAGTCACTGGAGTGAGGAACTCCTGTTATGTCATTTAATGTCTTTATTTGTAGTCATTTTTTTTTTTTTTTTTGGGGGGGGGGGGCTTTTGACTCCTAGTAAATAAAAAAAGTTTATGTTAGTTAATTCTTACACAGCTACTATTTCCACATTTTGACCCCAAGTAAGTAAAAAAAGTTTGTTAGTTACTTCTTACACAGCTACTATTTCCACCACATTGTGGTGTTCAAACTGCTTCACAACATATATTTATACACTATCAAGTGCTATATTCTTTTCAAATATACACACTTATCTGATTATTCTAACAATTTACCAATTTTACTATTTTCTTAGTCATCATTAGTCTAGAAACTATGATCGAGCTGAAATGTTTATACAGCACTTACAAAGAAAGTCAAAAACTCCACAGTCTGTTATCGCATGGTAGCACAGAGAGACAATGTTACAATTAGCCTGACAAAACCATTGGATATTTGTCACAATGGCGGGAAAAGGAAAGCAGAACCTTGATTTTTACCATTTACGCTGGCTGGCCCCATGCACGAGTTAGAGGAAAGTGGAACTGTAATGATGACGCTTCAAAGCCTCGCAACAGAAAACACCTGACGTACTGTATGCACGGCTCGACATTAGCGATGGCTCAGGGCCACCAAAAATTGATGTCGGGCCACCAAATTTCCCCAAAGTCTAACTTTTGGTGGCACTTAAGATTCAAAATGGATCATTACATTTCCGTTTGTTTCTGGCCACTACATTACTTTTCAGGCCACCAAAATTTCAGATTTAAAGATTTTAGTGGCTTGAACAGGCCACCAAAGATAGCAAGTTAATGGCAGCCCTGCTGTATGCATGCTCCTTCTAATAAAATCTGGGGAAGGTAATGTGTAAATTGCAATGAGCCACACCAATGGGTTACAGTGAAAAACATCTCTCTGTCGACGCTGGACTACGAACCAGGCTTTCATCCACAGTGGGAGTATGACTGCTAAGAAAACTTACATATCCGACGTCTGGTCTGTAGCATGCATATGCTCCAAGGACACTGTGGAGCAGGTCGAAGTAAGGACCTCCCTGAAATATGAAGAAAAACAAGCAAAACAGAACAAATATACATGGTCATCCTACTGTATGCGGTAGAGGAACAACAGAATATACACACACAAAAAAATAGAAGAATTGATGCTTTATTTGCAATAGTATAAAAAGAAAACTAAAACACCCTAAAATTTTTGTCTGTAAAGTTTAATTTGCACTCCATTTTCTTGTGGCATTGATCACCTATTAAATCAGTCTTAACCAAAGTGGTCACAAATTTGTTCTTGTTGGGGGGGGGGGGGCGGGAGTGCACAGGAAGGGGGATTTAATTTTGGAATGAATAGTACATTGAGCTTGTTTCATGAGGCATCCTTCCTATGCAAATTTGTTTGAATGTTTCATCAAAATCACTGTAACTGTTACTGAGACCGTCTCATATGCATCAAAGATGATGGAATGTTCACTCTGTAGGATAAAGTTATTTTCAAGACAAGCTGAACCATCAAAGTCTTCACATTATTGACACAATCCAAGTATATTTGACCATCTCAGAAAATATCTCAACCCCCAAGTAATTAGAAATAAAACTTATGCACGCTATTATAATGCATGCTTTCAAGAAAGGTAGCACCAACCAGTTGCTTATAAATTTGCAAAATTCAGTGCCACAGTCAGCGGCTGGAAAATCATATGCATAGAAATGGATCCCTCATGCAGTTTGTAGACTTGAAAATAGAGATTGTACAACACATGGCACTCAGGACTGAACTTCAGAATTTGTTGAACAGCGATACAGACCATTACACTTTGATATGATCTCACCTTCTGAAATATACATAGATGTGGGAATGTCCTTGCTACGTCCAGTTTGATGACTTCCACGCTGTTTTCTCGGCTGGCAGCGTGAACTGGAGGATGAGAGAATGTTAAGATGTGACACAATATCAAGAGAACGATATTAAAGGGTCTACATACATACTGGTCGGTTACTGGTCATAATGCAATCATGTGACTAATGCAGCAAGGATCTTTACATTTCCCGCAGTGATGTTACGTCAGAAAATATAATTCCAGAATTTGACTGGCTGCCTCCAGGTCTAGAATGAAATGTGTATTGATGTTGACCATTTAATGTATTACAAATATTGCCTTGTCCATCGCTGTAACATAATGCTTGACAACCTTCCCCCCCCCCCCCCCCCCCCCCCCCCCGGACTATAATATTGGATGGGGACTCAAAATTACAGTCATATATAACTGTGGGCAACATCCAGTTTCAAAAAAGAAAACTGTGTGACAAGATCACAATACTGGAATTGTCTACAGATTAATCACTTGCCCTGAGGTAATGTTGATTGCGTGGGAGTGTGACACTTCACCACTGTCATAAAGATAAATTGAATACAGATATATTGAATCATAACTTGCTTCAGGTGGCTGCTAAGTAAGCAATGAGTACTTGCAAGTAAGCAACCACAGGAAAAATTACTTTTAGTCCCCTCCGGAGGACTAGGCAGCAAAGGAGAAAGTGCCTTTCCTACGATAACAACCACTGCTGCCAGGAGACTCAAACCAGGACCCTTATGACCAACAATCTGTAATCTTACACATCCACAGCCATAATAGCTCCTCTTTGGTAAAGTTGATAAAAACATTATACATGGTGAGTCAGAAAAAAAGTCCCATCATTTTGAAGTTGTCTTGATTGAAGTATAAATATCTCATTGTGGGTTTCATGTGTCTTGGCAGAGTTATCCTCCCAGTAATTTTGTTACCTTTCTTATTTTGATCTTTGCATGCATGATTAAATAACAGACAATAAATAGAAGACTGCAAAATCTCCCTTGCATGAAGTGGCTGGTGAAGATTAAAACAAATTTTGACATTTGACTGTTGTTGTTTTTTTTCTGACTCACCCTGCAGAAGTGGAAATCTTGCCTGGGGTATTCAACTATACTGACAGAGCATGACTAACTAGTTGTATAACTGACTAGTTAGAGATCAAAACATTGAAATCTCAAAGCAGTCGACTGTTTATTTTGAAATAATATTGAGGGAGTGGGCTGCATGACTACTTGCTGTGTAGATGACTCCGGCAAAGTTATGTGACTATCACTACATGTCCTGAGCTGAAATGGATTGAAGATATTTGTGACCGTGCATCACAAAACGAACAAAAAGTCGCACACACTGATTTTGTGTGAGGACTGAAAATAGGTGAAATGGGTCAATCTAGCCGATCTTGACTTTTTCATATTTTCTGAAAGAGCAAGTCTTCTTCTACATTATGCTAAAATTTGGGATCATCAAACGGGCAGGAAAGTGTGTTTTTTAGCAGTTTATCTCTAACAGTTGTTTGGTAGAATAGCGTGATTAGGTGTGTCTTTAGAGTCCCCTTTTCATTTCTTAACTAGATATATCGCTACGGCTACTGATATGCCTCCGCCATAATGCATGGTTCTCCTAATAGGTCTATAGTACAATGTCTTGACAATGTGTGATGACAGTTTCACACAATTGGCAAAATATTAAAAGGACAGGTTTGACACAAATGTGCTGAATGTTCACTTTCCTAGAACTAGGTTCAATTGGATGAATGATTAAAATGTCAGAGTGCAGGTATTTGGGGAACTGATGATTTTTACTTGACTTTTGACCCTTTTATAAGTTTATGCATTGAGTAATTTTCAAGGTATTGAGAAAAAGTATAATTTCAGTATCAAATGGGAAAATAGCATTATCTAAACCTGGCCTTTGACCTTTGACCTCACAGTTCCAAAGAGAATCACTGTTAGGTTGAACATGCATAAATATGTAAGTTTCATGATGATACCTTGAGTTACTTTCGAGATATGGAGGAAAAAGTGCAATTTAGCACTTTCACTTGACCTTTTACCTTTTGACCTTTGACCTTTTGGCAAGAAACTTCCCCAAAAATATATATTGGGTAATACATGCCATACATCAAGTTTAAAAAAAAAAAAAAAACTTCAGGCATATATTGCATTTTAAGGAAAGTAGTGATATTTTGAGGAGTTGACCTTGACCTTTGACCCCTGACCTTTGACCCATGACCCCCAACTTCCCTAGATAATCACTGCCCATCGGTACAAGCATATATACTAAGTTCCATGAAGATACCTTGAACCATTTGCGAGATATGGAGAAAAACATGAAATTTCAATTTTTTTTCACAAAAATAACCCGTGACCTTTGACCTTTGACCCTGTGACCCTATAATCCACACAAAGTATTATCCCCCAAGGATATACCCTCATACCAAGTTTAATGTAAAACCACCACACGGTTCTTGAGATATCGACAAAGACAAAACGGGACGGACGGACGTACGGACGTACGGACGTACGGACGTACGGACGGACGGACGGACGGACGGACGGATGACCCGAAAACATAATGCCTCCGGCCACTTCGTTGCGGAGGCATAAAAACCTTGTACACACTCTTCACTTTCAACTTTAATAACTTTTGAAAGGATGATGCTACTGCTTTGAAAGTTGGCATTGATTATGGACAGAATGTGTTAATAAGGCATGCTCATTTTCAGTTTAATCTGATAATCCCTTCATTGTTGTTACTCTGGTGGTTTACATCCTGTTTTGTGTCCCATTCATCACACAGCCAGCATGGCTTGGTAAAAATTTAGCGCTTGAATAGACACTGTACTTCAGAGCCTCTTTTTCTCAGTTCACACTTTTCCCAAGTGTGTGCTTTCTTTCCAATATCTAGATAGGTCAGGAGAGTCCATTTGATTTGAGTTATACATCATTTTAAAGCTTAAAGTCTGCTCTTTCAGAACACGCTCTTAACTAAAATTTCATGTCTGGTGACTTTGTGTTCGTTTTGTGATGCAGGGTCACATTTGGAAGACACGTCTGGTGTTGGGACACTTACTCTCCTCGAGGCCGCCCCCTTCTGATTCACTCTCACTGCACATCCTGATTCTGTCTTTGGCACGGAGAAGGAAGATTTCAAACAATTCTGTACAGAAATAAAATGAGAACATTGATTAGTTGAGAACAGAGCAATTTACAAAGCACACAAAAAGACACAAACACGCAGGCAGAGCAGCAACTAGATGAATTCACTCTGCATGGTTCATAGTTTGGAGATGTATCCATTCAAACCTAATCAGTCAACTGGTATCGAAAACATCAGAAGAGTCTGCAGTCATAGTTATTATCAAGCTAAAATTCTACAACATTATCCTTCTATCATCATTCTCTGGACAAGAAGCTGTGTGAACACCTAGAAGATTTTTTGGCAAAAAATCCTACCTAGGGGAACTTAATACAATGGCCATACATTCCCATACACCGCCCCCCCCCCCCCTCTTTGACTTTTGAAATTAAGCTGGAATTTTTTCTGTGTTGTTTGTTTCTTTTCTTTTTCAGTTGGAACATTGACAGGATATTCTTGGACATTCTCGCATCAACCTTTTAGAAAACTAGCTTTCATCTTGTGGAAAAAAAAATGAGAGTTAGAAGAAAACAACCTTGTTGCTGTGTTACAGACAGTAGCTTGCAGGTAATGACAATCCAGAAATTAGTGGGATATTCCACGGACTTTTGGGGACAAATTGATTCAGGATGGACCGCGTGAGCATCTGGAGAAAACAAGATTGCTGTACAAACACACTAAATTTCCCCTAGTTTTCTGAGTGCGCTGATTATATAGTAACCTCTCTGTGCTGGAGGCCATATCATATTGTAATTAGAGAGAAAAGTCATAGAAAACACTGTCAGACGAGAAATACATTTGTTTTACCTTCTGTCCATCCATATCTTCTACCCTCTTTATAGAGAAGTAGACTCTGCATAAAGTCAAAGTCGCATGATTTGTGTATATCTTCTTAAAGGGAAGATAAACCCCAAGAGCAATGTCGATTGAGTGAAAGCAGCAGCATTAGTAGAACACATCAGTGAAAGTTTGAACAAAATCGGACAATCGATGCAAAAGTTATGAATTTTTAAAGTTTTGGTGTTGGAACCGCTGGATGAGGAGACTACTAGAGGTTATGACGTATGAGTGGACAACAATACCAAGAAAATATAAAGAAAATACTACAAAAATCAATTTTTCATGAAAATTACAAATTCCATCAACTTGATATTTACATATGTTAAGGGTAGCAATCATTCCCCCTGCTTTCTGAAAGCGGTTGGTCCATTGCTCTTTCATAATTCTAGAAAAGTGAATTTTTGTTGAATTTCCTTTATATTTTCTTTGTATTGTTGTCCACTCATACGTCATATCCTCTAGTAGTCTCCTCATCCAGCGGTTCCAACACCAAAACTTTAAAAATTCATAACTTTTGCATCGATTGTCCGATTTTCGTCAAACTTTCACGGATGTGTTCTACTAATTTTGCTGCTTTCACTCAATCCACATTGCTCTTTGGGTTTACCTTCCCTTTAAGTCAAACATCTCTCCCAAGACTCATTCCTTTTTCATCCAGCATGAGTCAAATTTTTCTTGGTCCATTTTTCCCCCTCCAGTTTCATAAGATTCAATTTCAGCAGAGTTAATCGTATATCAGATGCACTACCATACCATTCATAGGCATATTCTTCATGACCACTTTGGCTGCATGCTACTCAGTAGTTTGTTTTCCTCAAAATATGCTTTTGAAAATTATATCTTTTTTCCTCTGGGTTTTTGGTTCTCTTTCCTTTTACTTGCATTACTTGTCCTCCTGTCTACTGCTTACAAACATTGTTAAAACCCTCAAAGATATTAAAGCACACGATATGAAGATGCTGTTGAAAATACTATACATGTAGGTTCAGTAGCTGTTATCTTACGTATTATGGAAGAATAGTTTACATGGTTTGGTTGAACTATATTTTTGTTTTGTTTTGTCACTGCTGTGAAGGACATATTTACAGTAACAATACTGCTCTGCTCTAACATCAGAAATGTCACACAGGTTTTCATTCTGACGATTTGCCACACTTGACGTAAGCTCATGACACGTGCAACTTAAATCTATTGGGCTTTTAGGTATTGAACAACCCCATATCTGTCACATGACCTTTATGGGTATTTGCTCGCATTATGTAACAAGGGGGTGGCTAGCCGGCCATCTGATGTTTGGCGGGGCATTAGGCGTGATAAGGTCGTGTGACGATCGCCTTGCCTCGTTTGTCTGCCGTGTCACAAGCATCGCAACCAGTTTGTGGAGATCTTCATCAAAACCAAAAGGACATGGGTGAAATGCCTCTGGGTGGGGGTGGGTGGGTTTAGGGATTGGTGCAGAGTTCATACCTCATAGTGCTCATCCTTTACCTCCCCATTTCAGGACACATCAACAGCAACACAAAGAAAATACTGTAAAATCACACATTTTCGTGGTGCATTAATCTTCGTGTCATTCGCACTACTTTTGGCTAGCGTGTATTTGAAAACTAGCAAAAATATCTTCACAATATAATTTTCTTTGCACATTTTGAATGGGTTGACAATTGTGCTGCGTGAATTCAAGAACCTCCAATATGTTTTCGAGCGGCTCAGCACAAAAATTTAATTGTGTAAAAATATGGACGTTTACAGTAAATACAAACAGAAAGAGGAATAAACAGCACTTGCCGTCCTCTGTGATGAACCTGTCTATATAATGTATGTATGCCAAGCACTGGATGGGTGAGGTTGAAAGGTATCTCATAAAAAGGATAAAGGGGGGGGGGGGGGACACCCGAAGTTGCCTTGATTTCATGGGTATTTTGTCTTAGTTCAAATGCTGATGAAGGGAGGGAGCATTATCAGTTGTTTGGGACTACTGCCTATTTCAAGACAAGTCTGGAGTAAAACTTCAAATACATTCACTTAACTAATTGAGAAAATGACCACATTCATAAAAACATTTCGTATATGAAAAGATATGTCACAGATGTGTCACTCTTCAGAGCATGCCAGTATGGGAAATTGTAGGACTCTTCAAACAGGCTTTGTGTTTTCCAGTACCAATTTCCAATCCAAAGTTTGAATGCTTCCTATTTGTTTGTTTGTTTTCAAGAAAAACAACATCCTGCTTTGCCACAATGAAACAGGAAATAACATGGAACAAGAAATGAAGTTCCAAATCTTCAAGGTTCAGCCACCACTTATCACTTAGCACAAATTGGATACGTATTGGGTTTTGTTCCTATCTATACAGGCATGGACCTTCTCTATTCTTCAACATCTTCTGAGGATTACGGTGCATTCTCTACTCTCTGATCACACCGAGTGTCAAAATATTAATCTGCTGTCACCAATCTTTCGAAGTGGTCTCATTCCGCACTCAGCAATTAACAGGTTGAATAGAAGCCCATGAATGGGAATACTTAAAGATAAAATGACACATTCCAAAGTTGAAGAATGACTAGAGAATCTCACATTGATATCATAACAGTAGATTTACTGATACATGTGCCAAATGGTGATTGAAAAAAGAGACTACAAAGAAAATGTTTGTACAAATTTTCTTAAAGGGAAAGTATAGTTTTGGTCGAGACCTAATTTCAGGTTTCTAACATTTTTTGATTAGATAATGAGAAACCTCTTATGAAATATGAAAGAACATGTAGTTCTATGAGGAATTCAACATTTATTTGATGAAAATTGGTTTTGAAAGGGCTGAGATATCCAAAAAAGAGCGATTCTGATAAAGTGTGGGACCCACACTTTATTACGATCGCTTTGTTTTACTTTGTTTTTGGATGTTTCAGTCATTCCAAACCCGATTTTCATGAAATAAACTTTGAATTCCTTTTAAAATGGTATGTTCTGTACTACATCATAAGTGTTTTCTTGTTATCTCACAAAAAGTTAAAAGCCCAATTCTCATCTCCACCAATACTGTACCATCCCTTTAATAATGATTGATAAAAAAGGAAATTTATACTATGCAGCTACTATAATAATAATACTCTACTGTGCGTCATATTCTTGTCAGGAGAGGCAGCAGCTAGATTGATTTGTTTTCGACGATGGATGTAAATTCCTTGCATTCAAGTGTTTCGTGATGTCATGAGAGGTATGTGTGTACATATCTTATTAACATCCCGAATATAACAACAGCTGCAAACACAAAAGGTGAGTTTGTCACCAACACCAACACTTAATTTGGGTAGTAACAACATGGCAATCATACAACATTAGAAGCATGTTTCTTAAAAGTTTTCCTTAAAGTTAACATCAACTAAAAATTACAGTATGCCCTGGGTTCTCCTGCTCAGTTTGATGTAAGGTTTTCAGAATCCGCTTCACATTGCTGTCAAAATTTACAAATTACTTTGTCACTTATTTCATTATGTATACTAATGGCTGCATGGAAAAGTCTCCATATTTTTCACTCTAAGTAAGAAGTTAGAATACCATTGAAGACAAACATAGCACCCTGTAATCTTAAGTTAATCTGAACTTTGAATTCTCTGTGAAATATCCCCCTGGAGTAACCAACATCTGGTTCGTTGTGATAAGTACACTGAGTTCATAGCGAAGCTCACCATGAGTTATGTTGAGTTCATTCTTGATGGCCAGCATCCAGACACGACCCCTGACACTGGGGGGAATCCCCTGCCACCACAGCTCTCTTGTCTTCTTCTGCTTCTTCCTGTATGTCAGAGACAGACAGACAGATAGACAGAGACAGACAGACAGACAGAGAGGGGAGGGGGAAAAGAGAAATAGATACACAGAAGAACAAAGAAAGAGATTTTTTAAAAAAGAGAAAGGGGGGGGGGGGGGGGGGGAGAAAAGTTATTAGTAGGTATCACACCATGAATGGACACCCAGCTACCACATTTCCCGCCATTCACGTGATAGCATTTACTACAGGAAGGAGGCAATATCTCATCACGTGGGAAATTCGCAGGAATAGGAACTCGCATGCCTTCACTGCATATGGCCCACAGTCTGTGTAAAACTTTGGAAAACCACAAAGGAAATATGTAGTGAAGACTTGATCGAGTTTCACAATAGCATGGCATGATGCCTATTCTGTAAAAATGCGTGAAGTGAGATTGTGGTACAAGAACACTGCTTTGAAACCACAACATAAGGAAACAATTGAATTTCCATCACGAATATCATTTAGAACTAGGAGTAAATTGTTGTAAGAAATTGTACAGACAATACCTTGACCCTTTTCTCACACACACACACACTCACACACATACATATATGCACACCACACACGCCAGATATAAACATACATCCATGTCGGTAGTTCACAGCATACACTGCCTCTGGCAATTCCTTTGCAACTTTGCTCAGTTCGTACTGGTTCCCACAGCCAATGTTGTATTGAAAGCTGTGCAGTGAACCAATCAGACCAATGTCAAGACATCAGTCTCTCTCGGAAGAAAAGTACTGTAATCTAAACTTGTGGTGAAAATTTTCACTGGGGCCTTTAATGGGATGGTAAAGTATTGGCGGAGATGAGGATTGGGCTTTGAACTTTTTGTGAGATGCCAAGAAACCCCTTATGAAATAATATAGAGCATACCTTTCTGAGAGGAATTCAAAGATTATAAGATGAAAATCAGTTTTGGAATGGCTGAAACATCAAAAGTAAAACAAAGCAATCCTAATGAAAGGTGGGTCCCACCTTTTAGTAGGATGGCTTTGTTTTGGATATATCTCAACCATTTCAAAACCAATTTTCATTATAAAAAAAAAAACAATGTTGAATCCCTACTTGGATTACATGCTCTTTCATGTTTCATAAGAGGTTTCTCATTATTTCAACAAAAAATGTTAAAAACCTGAAGTTAGGTCTCAACCAAAACTATATGATCCCTTTAACTCTATGTGGCTCCTCACAGGAGATAGAAATTACTCTCTGCGCAATTGTGACTACCAGTACCTCTGTCCAAGTGACACAAAGATGGATTGGAATCCATCTAGAGACGAAATAGAAGCGAAGGAAGAAACTTAAACCTTCCAAGGTTCATTCACATTCTCCAGGTACTACTAATTTCACCCTGATACTATGTTGTTTTGTATGAAAAGAGAAAATCAGGGAAATAGATCGGTGAAAATTTGGGAAAAAAATCAGACACACAAACTAAGTTATGAACTATTACAGTTTAAAGAATTAGACAAATAGGCAACTCTTTGTGATGTAGGTGTTCAGTAGCTCTCCATTTTTTTTTTAAACACACAATTTTACTAATTTTCATTTTTATCAAATATTTGGACACAGACATACAAAGCAACATAACATAAGGATGAACTTTCCCCTTAACCGTTGAGGACGAGTCCCGAGTATACTTGGGCAGGTGTCTATGGGAAATGAGTGTTATAACAAAATCAGTCCGTCCTCAAGGGGTTAGAGTCAGTTGTTAGATATTACTCTCTCTCTCTAATTGCCCTGTCTCTCAAAATGGGTGTGGCACAGTGGCACATTGCATGACTTAATTGCTATAAACCTTTGTCCCTTCTTTTTCCCTTTCTGTTAGTCTATCTTTCATGCAGATATATCATGCTATGCAGCAATAATGACACTGTTCAAGGTAAAGGGTACAGTCTAGATCAAGGTTAGCATTTCAAAATATCATCAAGAGATTGGAGTCAAAATAGGTCAGACAAATACATACAAGCAAAAGGAGATCAGACATATAGTGATTATAACAGCAAACAGCAGAATGCTACACAGGTTTGCCATGTGAATCTTCCATGTACATCAACCGAGGTAAAAAGTTCATCCTTTTTTCACACAACTGTCTCACTCCTTCAGGCATCATATAATTGTGTATCTCTCTGCTGATTATTTCACTCCCCATGTTTTTTAATTGTATCCAAACATGTCTCTATTTTCATCTCGGATCCTTCCCTCTGTGCTGCACTTGTCTATTGCAGCATGACATCCAGATATTTGTATTTCATTTGCCTAAATTCTAATGACACAACATCGTGACTTTAAAAAAAAACCAACATTAACACATCATCTACAACTGATCGACCCCACAAAAACAAACAAATTTAAAAACGCATAAATTTTCTCTTCTCAAAGCTTGTAGCAAGTAGTCTATCTCATCAATACTAATGGGTAGAAGAATGAGGGCAGCCATCACATCCTTGTCCACGGCCAGAGATACTTGGCCTTTAAAATTCATATTTAAGCCAAGCTGAGGAGGATGAACTACTCTGATTATTATTTGGAAGCTCTGCAATCTAAAAAAAGAAAAAAATACTTATTTTACTCTTGGTATGTACACAAAAAAAATCCACAAAAGCTATAAAAAGTATACTGCATCCACACACTTCCTATCCATTTTATGATGGATATCCCTTACTGCATAACATTTGAAAAATCTACAATCTTCAAAAATTCAGCTGAGGATGCAAACACACAAACAATAAAAAAACATGCCCCCAGATTGACCAAAGTATTCTACCTGTGACCGAGAAGTGAAGGAGATAAAAACATGTTAAATTCTGGTATGAAACAAAATTCCATCCTAGTGCCAATCAGATGGAAAAGCACTATATCACATGCCAGGAAGATATTGATCTAGGATACTGTAAAAGTGGACATTTTTTGTGGTGTGGACATTTTTATGTTTCATGTCACCAGAAACTAGTGAAAAAATAAAAGCATGCAAATATTTTTGCCCGTTATATGCAACAATACTTATTGTTTTGATTATGCCAAATCAAAACACACACGCAATTCATCTCACCTGGCCGAGCACAAAAAATTATTCATGTGAAAATGTCCACTTTTATAGAACTCCCCTTTCCACAGGAATATGATGCACCGTGCATATATGCCCTTGAGCTTTATGCATGTGCACATTTGCCATAGTTCAGGGAAGGAAGTCCATGTCGCATGGGCAGAGAACTTGGCGGAAATCATGTTGTCAATACACAGGAGAAACACAACCTGTCCTTCGGTTTTTACAGTTTCAGTGTGCCTTCTTTCTTAAAGGAGAATGAAACCTAAAACTGTATCTACTACTTGAATTGAGGAAATGTAGCAATATCAGAAAAAAAAACATTTAAAGTTTGACAAAAATCATACAATCAGTTAAGAAAAGAGTTAAAATTTTTAAAGCTTTAGTGCTGCCATCTCTGGATGAGAAGGCTATAAGACTTTGTGGTGTCATGTGGGGACAATGATAATAAGAAAATATATAGGAAATTCAATATATTTTCACCTTTCTAGCATAATGAAATGTGCCTTACCATTCACTGTTACATCAAAAATTTGTCAGAAACAAATTGCATAAAGAAGAACATGTGATGCTGTTGCAAGTGCACGTAGTAATAGCAATGAATGGTAAGGCACATAATTGTGTCTATTGCTCGCTCAAGTGTAACAAAAGGATGATATCACAGCTGGAATATGAATAAAGTTGACAAGATGAATTGGCAGATTTTTTTTTTTTTTTTTTAAAGGTGGGGTTTAAAGGGATGGTATAGTATTGGTTGGGATGAGGATTCAGCTTTCAATGTTTTGAGAGATACTTAGAAACTACTTTATGAAATGTCAAAGAGCATACAATTCTAAGGGGCATTCACAGTTTACTTGATGAAAATCAGTTTTGAAATGGCAGAGATATCCAGAAACAAAGTAAAACAAACCAACCCTAATTAAAGGTGGGTTCGACCTTTTATTAGGATTGCTTTGTTTAGGATTTCTCAGCCATTTCAAATTGAATTTTCATAAGATAAACTTTGAATTCCTCTCTGAATTATACGCTCTTTCATATTTCATAAGAGGTTTCTCATTATCTTACAAAAACAAAAACAAAAGCTGGAAAGTAACATAAAGCCCCCATCTCAACCAAAACTATACCATCCCTTTAGCGGGTTAACAAAAAAAATGAATAAATAAAATGTTTATGAATATATGATGCATATTGCTGGTTATGTACAGACCAAAAGGCCTAAATAAATGTCAACATACATTTGGATTGCAGGGACCCTTTAAGAGACACACCTCGGTAGGCATCGGGAGGGCACACACATATATGATACATACTTCAATTACAAGTTATCCCCTAGCCTACTTGGGGGATTTCCCTATTGATCAACATGGGAGTTCCCTGTTAAGGGCCCAGATGAATTCAATATGAGAGATGAATTCAATATGAGAGAAATCTTCCTCTGTAACACTGGCAATTACCGCCGCTGGATTAGACATGAACCACTTTATACTTATTGGTGAATTGTATGGTAAAGCCACATATTGAATATCTATGAAAGCTGGTTGCATTTAGTACATTTCTTTCTTCTCATTATAACACTATCAAAAGTATGATGCTATATCATGCTCTTCTCGGTTGAAACAAATAAATAAAAACAACTACAATGACCATGTGCAGTACCTACCTACAACTTTACTGTAGTGGCCAAGCATTTTTTCTTTACTATTTGGACTACCTAATGGTCTTAAAAGTAACATCTTTGAAGACCCATTGTAGAAATATCAAGCGCTGTGTCCGACACATTGTTGTGTGTGATTGCATGTGTCATAGAGATAAAGTTTCAACTTGTCTACAGTTGTCCTAAGCTAACTCAGAGAACATTCCATGTTTACTGTTATGACATGAAGTCATGACCCAAGTATAGGCTAATGATTATCAGGACTTTAAATAGCATCCATCTCCTTTATAACGCTTGCTACATTTACGTGGAGAGGTTAAAGCATCAAGCTAGACTCATTCAAGCCCCATTATACACAGTTCATTGACAGAAATATTCATTCAAAGGAAAGCTGGCAGAGTTTTGTTTGCAACACTTTCCTGTTTATCAGGGGAAAAAAGAAAATGCATTTGAACTGAAAACAACAAAAGTCGCTGGATGAAGCCAGGGCCTCCCTGCTGAAGCTCATACAGTACCAGCAAGGATCTGAGTACTAAGGATATACATTACATACTAAATTATTTTCAGATAAATGAAGTACATACATATGACAAGATAATCAACATTCTAAAACAGCATCTCTTTCATTTTCATTATTGACAAGTGTCAATTGTATGCATGATTGAAACAGAAGTAGATTTCCTTCTGTCATGTATTAAAGCTTGTAGAAAAGAGGAAAGTTTTACAAGAATCTCTTTGCTTTTTTTCCATCTGGAGAGTTTCCAAACATTTATTAAGGCTTTGATAGCCTCACTTCACCATTCAATATGGTCTACATGTGTCCCTGGAAAAAAAAAATGCACACACATAGCATTGCTGTGAGTCATCACTTAATATCACTTGATGCACAGAATTCCATCAGACATGATCTCCATCCCATCTCTGCAACAGACCCTTAGCTCACCAATGACGAGTAATGCCATTATAAACCCCTCCAAGAAGACTGGTAGGGATTTGGCTCCCCGCCCCTGCAAGATATATCACAGCAGTCTGCGCAATCAACATGATAAATACACCACAATCACGCCTAATTCCATGCAAAATTCTCACTCCTGCAATCACCTTGAGAATGTCTACAAATTTGACATGTGTCTATCATCTTTTCTTACTCTCCCTAAATCATCTAAATCTTTTTAATTCAATCCAATTTTATGTACAACTTTTTTTCCTTAAAGTGATTTAATGTTACTGCCTCAAAACACTGCATTAAGTGTTTTAGAAAAGTCCTGCTTCAACATGATCATTACAATCATCACTTGTATCTTCATCACTATAATTATGACTGCTTTCATCATTATTGCTATCACCAACTTCATCATCATTACCTGTTGCCAAGTTGTGGGATTAGGTCAGGACTATTTAGAACTGCATCAATTGAACTCGCGTAAGGCTGAAGGTAAAAATATAACAGGAACTAACTAGATGATTTACCAAAGGGCATAACGGAAACATAGCAACATCCAAGGGTAGGCATGAGTCATACATAGTCCGAGTAGCTGTGAAGCCAAAGGTGAATATCACATGACATAACAATCAGTTCGGGAAGTAAAGGGATGCTTCATGTGTATGAATATGTAAATGTCGGCTAGCAGAATGCTATAGGTGTTCTGTCTTAGAAGAGCTCTTCCCAGGAAGAATGAATAGCACGAACAAACAAACAAACAAACAAAAACACACAGCATATATAGCATGAAGTCAATTTGATAAACAAATCTAATGGACCACGCAAGGGAAAGAGAGTTTCTCACGTGAGCAGAACTACAAAGGCACTGAGAATTTCATTTCGCATTGGAATGGCAACCAGTATGGTTCTGCAAAAAAAAACCCAAAAAACTGCTGCATTTATACTTATAGAACTTACAGAATTCTATTCTGAGTTTGACTCAAACAAAGCAATAAGCGTGATGTCAAACAAATTAATGTCATCAAAAAGATGAATGCTTCATCAAAATTTGATGAAATTAAAAATGTTATGAATTTCTTAATGTTTTATGCATGCTTATGAAAGGGGACATCTCTCATAATCACATATGTGCATTCGGCTGCAATGATGATATTATCATAATTGTTTTGAAGCCTTTAATTGGGATGCAAACAAATCTCCAGTATCCTTTTCTGAATGAATTCAATATTTAAAGGGACTGTACAGTACTGGTTGAGGTGGGGATTCAGGTTTATAACATTCCTTATCCTAAGTGAGATAATGAGAAACCTCTTATGAAATATGAAAGAGCATGTAATTTTAAGAAGGATTCAACGTTGATTTGATGAAAATTGGTCTCCAAATGGCTGAGATATCAACAACAAAAAAGTGATTATAATGAAAGGCGGCAGGCCACACCTTTTATTAGGATCTCTTTGTTTCACCTTGTTTTTGGATATCTCAGCCATTTCAAAACCGATTTTCATCAAATAAATTTTTGATACCCCTTAGAATTGTATGCTCTTTGACATCTCATAGAGTGGTTTCTGAATATCTCGCAAAACGTTAAAAGCTAAATCCTCACCTCAACCAGAATTGTACACACCCTTTAAGAGGAAACTGTACACACCCTTTAAGAGGAATCGATACACATGTCTGTCGTATGAAAGAATAGTCTAGCAATATAAAATGATTTCAAGTCAAGATTTCTCAGCAGATTTTATTTCATACAGAGAAAGGAGAGTAATAGTCATGATCTTATCTTCAAACCTATGGAAGGTAGTGTGGAAATGACATCATCACCTAGGTCACCTATTGTATCACTGTATTGCATAATCATGTGAAAATGCCATAAAATTCATACTTTTGTCCAATTGTTGAATCGGTACTTCTGCTGAAACCATGACTGTTCATTCGGCTCGATTCACACTCAGTTTACAGTCAACTTGAGCATGGAGAGGGCTTGCTTTTTAAAGAGAGCATGTTGTTGTATGCTCTGCAAAGATTTTCAGCCACTGATAAAATCTTAGTGTCTAATCATAGTGTAACATTCTATCCATGTTCCACTTTTCTGGAGAAACTGACTCAACAGTTCTTCATTACGATATTTAACCTTGACCATTGACAACTATAAAATCTGCTCCTGATACGCTCTAATTGTATACGTGAGAACTGCATTGCATATTTACATCTCAGTGCGGCTAGTTTAAGACTACATAGAAATGCTTTAATCATTCTTTTAACCACTAAATCTAATCACATTTATTTCCCTCCATCCGATATTATGTGGAAAATTTTATCACATTCCTGGAGGCATTTTGCCAATAACAACCAAAAAACGAGACATGAAAACTCGTCACATTGAGGACGAGTTAGGTGATACGCTTGTGGTCATCAGATGACGGTCATCTGTGATCGACAAGAAAAGAATGCGATATAGGCACCTTGAAGTTATATTGAGCGTGCATGCGAAACCGTTTCTGTAACCACTCGGCCACGGGTCATCCACGGAAATGGTAAGACAAAAAAAAAAAAAACAATGTATAGATATAACAGGGGGAAAGTCAAAACCCACTCAACTAACGTGGCCGTGTGAACATCTATTGCATTGCTAGACGGAAAAGCGGCCTTGTAACGACTGAGGTCGCTATGCCATTTCTGGCAACTTGGGAAAAATACGTCCCGCAGACATAAAACCTATAATCGGCTGGTTTTGATACCTTGCCTTTAATCACAATTTTCAGTGTAATGACGTCATCAAATTACAAAACAATGACATCGTCTTGAAAGACAATTGTTCAAAGTACAACACCTCAGTCGTCGTCATTACATACTATGATCGGTTTGACAAAGTCAACCTGCAAAATTTTGCTGCAGTCGAAGCAATGTGGTCTCCAACACACAAAAAAGAGGGATATGGCGTGTGTGTGTGTCTGTGTGTGTGTATAGGTGCGTTTATATACGAACGTGATTTCTACATGGACGAATATGTAATACAAAATTGAAGAAAAAAAAAGTAAAATAGCCAAGTATTTTGTTTCGTGATCTTGTGGGGTTCGAACCCGCAACCTCAAGTCTCTGAGACGTCGCCTTTATCCACTCGGCCATACGTCTCGACGAGAAAATATGGGGAACGTAAACTTATGTATGTGAAAGATACATGAGGAATCGTTTTGTCCACATTCCATTTTCATTTTCAGTTTTAAACTGCAAAATTGTCAATCTGATGAGAAGATTTCAAAGAATAAAATGCATGATTACTGCAGCTTATTGTCTCAGCTACAACATACTAAAGTTTCAGAGGAAATGAAGCAAAATCAGCTGAGATAAAGGTGCTTAAACGTTGTTAAGTCAATGCATGGTTTTGAAAAAAATCACCTCCCATAGACAATACACGTAAACTTGTCCGATTTTGCGTCTTTACCTTTAATCACAATTTAAGGTATGATGACGTCATCAAATATCAAAAGCATGACATGGACTTAAAAGGCAAATGTTCAAAGTACAACATATCTGAATTTGGGATAATATTGAGCTTAAACAACAGAGATACGAGTAAATGAATGTCAGAAACAGTACCTCAAAAAAATTAATTCCACTTTTTTGATTTCAGATGATGATATAATGACGTCATGAGTTTTCCTGGCAATATTGGTACTTGAAACGTTATTTCCAATTCATATGCTTTTGTAATATGCAATAGAAATATAGGGTCACCAGACGTTTTAAAGAGCTATGGCGACATAAACAAAAACATGTTTTTTCACTATATTTGCAGAAAGACGCGCGCGCGGAATTTCAACTTTGACGCCAGTGCATTCCTTTGTTATAGGTCAAAATCGATTGGAAATCAATGGATATTGTTACTCAAAGTATCAGAAATCCAAATCAGTCAAAAAAATTGCATTTTCATGTTGGTTACGCCCTCTGCGCGCGAAATTGCGCGGACGGACGCGCACGCGAGAAAATGTTTGAAACGCTTAAAATTGTCTGAAACTTCGAGATTTCCCATTGGGAAGTCGTTTTGAGCCTTTTAAAATTTTGACGCGCGCAAACGCGCGCGTAATGATGACCTTGGTAACTAGCGTCAAAAAGTAAGATAGAGCCTGACCTGAACTTTATGTCCACCGAAAATGATGCAAAAATGATATCTAGTTATGAAGTTATGATCGATCATGTGACAAGGTCCGAAAATCACAAACTGGCGCCTAGATGACGTCATAGATATGTTACTGTCATGAAAACCTTATTGTGCCCAGATATTGTTATGAGACATGTTGACTGAAAATGTCATGTCATTCCGTAATGTCATTGTTGAGATATTGACGACACAAAATGTGGCAGAAAGAAAGAAGAATAAAAAAAAAGAGAAATTTTGACAATCACAATAGGTGATACGCTGACAGCGTATCACCTAAAAAAATCAATGGATACATAAACATTTATGTGGGAACTAGGAAATACACCATACATAGCTAAGCAGCACTGTAATCAAACTATGTTGCTTTGCTATTAAAGCTAAAAAAGAAAAAGAAGGGGGGGACCAATTTCACATTCTTTAACTCTTTTGTCTGATGGTTTATTGTTACTGGTTTCTTTCTCAGTTGCCAACTGCACGTTGACCATAAACACTTTTCCAAAAAAAATCTAAAAAAGAAGAAAGAAAAACACCCTCTTTTGTCACTTTTAACAATAAACTTTCAAGTTGTATTTGCACTGTAGATTTCACATTCTTCAGGAAATTAAGTTTCTTCGAGATTAATGTGATCAATTTTCCTTTGAAACAATTGCCTGCATCCAATCTTTGATTGAAAAACTGCATGGAACTTGACAAAAATGAGAGGTTTCAGGTACAGAATATACACCAGGATGAGGAAACACTACTGTGCAGTGAAAACAAAGCGTAGTGATCTCAAAGGTTACACCTTCCCTAAAGAAAATCTATCGCATCATTTGTACTGCAATTATTGCAAGAAATTTCCAGCAAAGCACATTAAAAGAAAAATAAAAAAGAAACATTCCTCTTCAGAAATGGAAATTTCTGGCTTGAAATTTTGCTAGAACATTCTTGGAAAATTTCAATCAGCACAAACTACCTCCTTCAAAAAGCATTTCCTCAGAGTTAATTTTCCAGATGACTAGTACAAAATAGAGGTTCATATCCACTGTCTGATCAATCAAATCTTTATTAAAAAATCAATTATGACTGTTTCTCTCAAAGTTAAATTTATCATTGAAATGACAATGGTATTCTGAAAGTGTTCAAAACATGTTACCCAGAGTAGTTACACCACAGAAAGGCAGTTTGCCTCTTTCTGGAGCAAGACTTTAAAGGAATGGTGTAGTTTGGGTTGAGATGGGGATTCAGGTTCCCAGCTTTTCTGTGAGATATGAAATAAGAGACTTCTTATGAAATACAAAAATCAAACAATTCTGAGAGGAAATAAAATTTATTTGATGAAAATTGGTTTTGAAATGGCTGAAATATTAAAAACTAAAGGTCCTAATAAAAGGTGGGACCCACCTTTTATTATGACCACTTTGATTTAATTTTTTTTTTGGATATCTCAGCCGTTTCAAAACCGATTGTCACCTAAAAAATTTTGAATTCCTCTTAGAATTGTATGCTCTTTATCAGATCATATGGTTTCTAAGGATCTGCCAAGAGGTTAAAATCTGAATCCCCTATCTCAACCAAAACTAAACCATCCCTTTCAGAGGGGTTTTTTCTTCTCCCTTTTACTGGTGCGTAGCTTTAAGATTTTTTCCCCTTTCTGTGACTCATCACCTTGCAAAGCATTTTGAACAATCATTCCCAATTCCCAAAGTTTATCACAATGTCTGGTGGGTGTATTGACCTTTGCTCACTGCTTTTATGCCCAGTCGTTTAGATAACTGAATTCCGTCATATGCATTGTTCACCCGTGCATGGAAGTGTGCACATCAATTCTTATTTGTCAAATATTTTTAGGCAATTGGCAATTGTTATACAATGAAGAACTGGTCCTATCAACAACAACAACAAAATGCACAAGCAAAGCAGGCAAACAAACAGTGCTTTAAATACAAGAATTGTTATCAACCTGAATTGATACCACCGTACACAATTCATTTGTGCTTTGATACATGTTTCAGAAGTGTAGGTGGAATTGAATCCAAGTGGCAAGTAGGCCTATTTATGAGAGGACCCATGTAAATACATTGCACAGCAGCCTTTAATATTGAGCTATTGACATGGCAACGACATAAAAATGAAAACCCTGAGTGCAGATTCATTCAAGAAATCCAAATAAACGAAAAATTCCACAAGTTTACAAATACACACAACATAAAGTGAATAGAAATGGGCCGAACAGTTTGCAATTCTTAACATGCAAAAAACCAATGCATCTATAATTCAAGAACGAGTAATGAGTACATGTGTATATTTCGGGGATGTTAACTTAAAGACATCAATTACAATTTGCAGATGAAACAAAAACCCAGCTTTATTGCTTCAAAATAGTTCTAAAATGTGAGTTAGGGATAGAAACAACTAATACATGTATTGAAATCGTTAATCAGTATAATCAATGTTAAGTATGGTTGAATATACAAAATGTGAACAACAATTATAAAATTTTTTCTAGAATACACAGCATACAGTTATGGTTTATTGAGAAAAGCAGCAATATCTACTTACATTTTAGGCTTTATTGTGAAATTTTTATATGGTAGGATGTTTTGTGATACACATATGCATCAAATGTAATAACTCGAGCATTTTTTAAATCCCTGCTCCCAATGGTGAACAATACCTTTAATATGCGTTTGCAACACAATGCGTTTTTTATCTATTGATCAAGGTACACTACAAGAGCACAGGTTGGTCATTACATTGCAGAGGCCAAAGAACACAGGTTGGCCGTTAAATCACACAGGCCATTCACACATGCAAGGTATCACATTAAAGGTCACAAACTTGAAGAAATTTTGCTCACATATTACCAATGTGGACAAACACACAAAAAGCCTGTAACAAAAAAAACAAAACAAAAATCAACAAAAAACCAATAAGATTTTGCTCGTGGGATATCTGGCAATTTTACATTCCTTGCGAGTAATACCCCTTTCAGTAACTCTCTGGCGCGGGCCAGGCGCAGGCTAAGTCGTAAAATTTTGAGTTTATGAATGGGTCGGGCCAAAGTGGCCCGCGCCAGGAGGATGGCCAGGAGTGGGCTATTTTGGCGCTGTTGCAGCTAGCACCAGGTGCGGACCAGGCACGGGCCTGGCGCTGATCGAAGAGTTTATGAACGATAGCAGCGCCAGGCGCGGGCCAAAATTCCTTTTACGGTCAAAGGTCACAGCTTACGCTGCTCAGCTCATAAGCACGAGGCATGCACATCAAATATCGCGCAAAAATGCACTTCCGCTCTGTCCATGACGTGTTCAGTTACCATGGTAGTTATCCCTTACGTGGCCGAGTTCGTGAATGGGTCATCGTAAAAGTAGCGCGGCTCTGCTGTAGTTACGGAACGCAATTTTTACTGCTTGGCACGGGCCAAATTAGCTCGGGCCAGGAGCTGGCCAGAAATGCATGAGTTACTGAAAGGGGGCTTTGAAGCATGAATTGGCTCAGATGACATGACATAATTCCTGTCGACTCGCAGGATTTCTTACTTTAGGCATGTGCATCAAGGCACGGATTTGTTTACCTGTCCTGCGCATGAATTCTAACCGGCTGCACATCTGCAGCAAGTGCACAGAATGATTCATTACCTCGTACAGGTGCAGTGCATGCCCAACAAACACGGAGATCTTGAGGCAATCATAGAAATGATTCGTGTAATATTAGTGATTGAGAATGGCTCAAGTTAGAGAAAATATGATAAACAGCAGCCAACACAAAGAGCATGTTGCACCATTAAAATTTTGACAGTCATCAGAGCATTATGACAAGAGATTTGGGTTTTCATTATGGGTTTATAGTATCATAGAGTGAGACTTATCTCAGGGTAATATTTCAACCAGTGTCAAATCTATGAAGATTACTATAATATGAATGAGTGGAACTGAAGCATGAGAGCTCACTTAGAATTCAATGAATGTGGGTAAATGATCACCTAATGGCCATTTCAATGTTCATAAGGCAATTCATAAGGACTTTATGGCTGTTTCAAAACAACTGCCACAGATAAATGACTGCAATGTCTTGGATGCAAAACTACCTGCAAAGGTTTGTCAAAAGCTTGTCAGTTCTTTTTAAATCTTATTAAAAAAAAAACATTTAGGCAAATGTAACACACTTTTTTTTCTGTAAAGGTCCTGTTTACCATTGGGAGCAGTGATCCAAAAAATGTTCAAGATATCACATTTGATGCATATGTGTAGGTCAGCTGCATCACAAAACATTCTACCATATATTTGCTTGCAATAAAACCTAAAATACAAGGAGATATCACTATTTTTCTCAATAAACCATAACTGCAGACGGTTTAGTCTGGACACATTTTTATTATAACCATTGTTCACATTTTGTATATCTAACAATACTTAACATTGATTATACTAATTCAAATTTTTACATTGGTTGTTTCTATCTCTAACTCACATTTTAGAACTATTTTGAAGCACTAATGCTGGGTTTTTATTTCATCTGCAAATGGTAAATTATGCCTTTGATATGTAGATATGCCTCATTTTTACATAATCTCCCATAATCCATATTACCTTGATCTGTATAATCACTGTCAAGGCTACTGGAAATTTTTACAACAATCCTAAACTCCCCTAATACCCTTTCTTTCTCTCTATCAATCTGTGTGTATTCCCCTATTCAGACGCATGCCATTTTATACCAACACTCGATACCGAAACGACGTATAAAGAATCATCGTATAGCTGACAGACCGTTCAGACAATAATTTTGACCGTTCTGGGAAATGTCGTATAGATGTGCAGTTTCCAACTGCGCATGCTGTTATAGTCATGAGTGACAGCTGTGGGGTCACCTTTCGTGCGCGCTCCCATTAAGCCCCGCCCAGTTATACCGTTCTATGGTCGCCATACATTTAGACGCACACGGAATGCTGATTTGTTATCGAGTTCTAGTTCGAAACGATGCTCTGACCGTCACTTCGCTATACGTCGTTTCGTTATGCGTCGTTTCGTTAGTCAGCGTTCAGACGTATAAATTCATCGTATAGATATACTGTTTTGGCATAGCTATACCGTTCTAGTATAAATTTTTTGCGTCTGAATGCCCTGCATGTCTACCATAAAAGCTGCTATTTTCATGTATAGCTATTTTGCGAATGAGGAGGTCATATTCATTCTTTACAAGATTTTGTTTTCACAATTTGACACTGAGGATGCCATAAGTGCACAGAAATACTAGCACATACCCAGCATAAGGCAATATTTTTGCCACATGCTAAATTCACTGTCCCAATAGTGATTTGCGCAATTTGCGAAAAATGTACCTTTGGAAAATAACAAGCTTCCACAGTATTCATCTGTCTTTCTATCATTTATCTATGTATGCATCTCTCCCTTTCTTCCCCCCTCTCTCTCTCTCTCTCTCTCTCTCTCTCTCCGTCTGTCTGTCTGTCTGTCTGTCTGTCTCTCATGCTGGTTTGAATTTTTCAGACATGTCTCATGCCAATCAATTTAGTGGAAATAGCCACCAACCAACACACCTCGTCAAGACCCCGTATAATTAGATTTCTGGGGATCTCAAAGGTACAGTGGGTATCTGTGCCTATCAAGCACAACACACCATACCTCTGGAGACGCAGTACACATCTTCCTCTGCCGAAACCTACGGGTATGATTGTCGAGCACATATTGGGTAACATAACACATGGGAAGAGGGGCGGAAAGGAGGGAGGAGGGGCAGGTATGATCAAATTGTACCTTTTACACACAGACCTGAAGCCTATATCATGAAGGCCACTGTTAACTGTAAAACCAGAAATATTTGTGGCATGAAACTTTTGCAAATTGCCACTGGCGTTCAATGCATTGTGTATAGATGAGAATTGTTTTCACTGCATTCTATTTTTCATGAATTTTTCCTGCTTTGCAAAATTTATGAGTTTCATGCATGTGAAACTTTTTTTTGGTTTGACAGTATACTGGCTCTCTGTTTAAGTTATGCTGTAGTCACATCACCTCATCAGCTGATGTAGAACACATGCATATATAGTCAAGTTGCTTTCAAAAGTTTTTCAATTTTGTTCTATCTTTTGCTGTATTTCTTTATGCCTCCAATGTGAAGTGCACCAAAGGAATCATGTTTAAAGGTTATATTATCAAATACAAAATTTCACAATATTTTTTTTTTCCCAAAAGGGATCTATTTCTATCATAATTCTATACAAAGATGTACATAATGCAAGGCAGTACAGTCATATGTGTGTTCCACATACAGGAATGGAGCAAAAGGCTTATTTCAGAGCCTTATCTTCTAATGGCTTCTAATCCTTCTTCATCTTGATGTTTCAATGCTCTTATCCTCTTGTAATTTCAGAGCCACTGCAGTGCAATTTCTGAGCATATGCATGAAGTTTTCCTTCTCTCTCTCTTTCCCCCCCCCCCCAATCTTCTTATCCTGAGGGGAACAGTACAAGTGCAGTCATATCATAGTACAGTGAGAAATCCTACTGTAGCATGCTTGTCAAAGCCACGTAAAGCAGTGTGCTAACTCCAACGTGCTGACTTGTCTTTTAGAAGGAATGATCAGAGCAGTATACGTCTGTGGCACCTACAAGTGGAAAGCTATTGTTATGTATAGGTTTGATTACCGGAGGAAAATATTCAATTATGCAACGTGCTGCCAATTTCATTATCCTTCAAAAAGAGATATTAGATGAAACACACTGGCTTGAAAATTAAAAAGGGCAATAAACTCAAATATGAAGGGTTACTGCACTCTTGATGTCAGTATTGTTAACTTTGCTATTGTACTCTCTGAAACTGAGATTCTTTTTCTGAAAAAATGTTATGAATTTTTATGTCAATGTCAGACAAAAATAAAAGCAAATTTGAAGGACATTTACCATACTTATTTCAAACTAAAAAGGCCAAAGCTCATGAGCATTCTGTGTCCTAGTACACAAAGAAAATAAAATATTGGTTTTTTTAATGTACCGGTACCTGAAATGAAGTATGGTCTTCACTGAAAAAACAAACAAACAAAAAACAAACAAACAAAATGGTGGCAAAAAAAGGTAATCCAACTATGTAACTGTAACACACAATCACACAAACAATGCACACAATGAAAAACACTGCTTCTAGCGTCAGTAAAAGCCAATCCTGTTAAGCCTCTCAGCACTAGTCTTTCAAAAAAGCCCCCTGCCATCCCATGCAGTGAATTAAGGTGCCGGTGGTAGCAAGGCCCCACTGCAGGCCCAAGTTCTCACCACACTCCCCTGCAGGCAGAGATTCAACCCTTTGTATACTTTGAGTGCTGATTGGCACAGAAAACCCCATAGTGTTGTACACACTGTCCAAAGTCCTTAGCACAAAAAGGGTTAACCATTCATCCACCTGTCATCTGGTGAAGCTACGCCCCTACTTTTATGGGGATCCTCCCCCTTCAGGAGGGACCTTGGACCTAGACCTATGCCCCCGAGTTCAGCTTCAATTCTTGTCACAAAGGGTAACTGTCTTCTTAGAATACCCTTGGTAGCTGATTCCCTCTATCCATGTTTTGTTGCATTTTCAATGATAATGTGAGGGGTGCCTCAACAATTTTTCTGACAAAAACCTAACTGAGATTAACCATAACAAGACCCATAAATGTGGAGATATATGAAGAAAAAAAGAAAGAAGCTGACATAATTTTTATCTACTTTTGGATGAGTAGGAATATTTTGTTTCCTAATGATATCTTACAGAAGAAGTTGAGTTTTACTTTTACCACTATATTGATAACTTTCAGTACATGCGAAAAATATCACAGATCACAGATATGTTGATAAAGTTAAACACATGATATTGATCATCTCTAGCATGTTTAGTATTTCTTGCAGAAGTCAAGTATAAGATGGGATATTATTCCACCATTACTTTGAAATGGTGTGTTGATGAGGTGACAAATTGGATGCAATTTCTGTTTGATTCCTGAATCCCCCAAATGACCATATATTGATTTGATCAAAAGATCTTATGTTGTTTGTCTACAAAGAAAGTGGATTATACTGACTGACATTCTACAATACCCATACTCACTTCTTCACTATCTTTCTAAAAAGAACACATGGAAAAGAACAATTCTGGATATATTACCCAAAAAAAAAAATGACAGCTATAATTTCATACCATTCTCAGTAATCAACACAGAAATAGACATTTTTTGAAGAAGCAAAGACACAAACTAATCTGAGGATCAATTTGTTTAACTATAACATTGCTGTGGTGTCCCGCGAGCAGGCCGCACAGTGCCATGATATCCATCATGCATTTACCATTGGCATGGGACACAGTATTAATGGCATCATGCGACTAAGTCGGATCGGTGTACAGATTAGTCCGTCAAAATTTGAGATTGTTTCTCTTTGTGATAAAAGGAATTTTCAGTATGTCTATTGCCTGTTTACAACATCTCTGACAAAAAGTCTTCCCAATATTTCCCATGCGGTTTGCTTTCATTTTGGGGCATGTGCTTCATTGGAAGCATATTATCATATAAAAGAAACTGATTATCATATCATCAGGAATAAATTCATATCCGTCTCCTGAGGTAAGCTCATTCCATGGCATATCTGCTAGCTGGGCTCTGTGTAATGTGTACCAGTCAATGACAGTTTCGTAGGAAGGATGTCGGGCATTGATGGCCAAGAGCTTTATTTCAGGAAGAAAACTGGGGAAAATCTAATGGGCCTCCCTCGGTGACAAAAGTAGTGTTCCACAATTTCAAAAGAGTCCCCAGTGAAAAGTTTCAGTCTTTTCTGAAATTGCTTCTCAGGTGGTTTCGCTTTGCCGGAGTCCTTAAATGTGAAACCCATACAGCTGCTTGTATTTTTCACATTACTGAGAACATACTTGAATTGCGCATTCACTTCAGGTCTGAAGTATGTCCCCCAGTGGCTCCTTGGCTTGTAAAACTATGTTTTATTCCCCATTCTACCCACTTATAGGGAGAGAATATGGTGATTTATTAGGATACTGTTACCTAAAAGCCAAAACCTGTTCGCCATCTATCAGACTGGGGAAGAGGTTTACTTTGCATTCTTGTGCTTTCATACCGCTTGGAATTTTCGCCTCGCTTTACGACATGATTTCTTTCATGTGGCAAGATACGGGCATGGATATATTCTTCAATTTTGATCAAGGTATTCCAAGGTGGTTTTAATCATGTGTGTCCTCCTAGATAGAAGGAACTGAAATTTTCATATAAACTAAATGACAATAGCATTACCAGTTGAAATCTGCATGAAATCCTGAGCAAATAAGATTAAAATATTAAACACAATTGCCCAGATATGATACTTGATTTATTGACACTGTTCAGAGAGCAAATAACCCAATCTCTGTACACTGGTCTCTATCATTTTTTTTTGTCTGCTTATGTTTTTGTTGTCTGTTAATGAGGGTTTAAATACATATGGATACATGTGTGCACACATTGTATGTATGTGTATGTTCACACACATGTGAGAATGCTGTGCTTCTGTACATGTCTATGTCTTTGTCCATCTCTCCTTTTCTATCTCAGAAGAGAATTTCATTTCCTCTCATCTATAATTTATTTCTAGATTTTATTTTTTGTTTTCCTTCCTTGCCACCACTCTCACTACAAGCCCTCTGCTAAAAGAGAAATGCTCCTGGCACTTACAGGAACTATGCAATGCAATGCATGTTGACTTGTGTGGATTCATGATACCCTCAACATCACTTATGTGGCCGAGTGAATAAATGCATGCCATGTATCTATACTATTTTTTTTTTTACTTTTTTTTTCTGCAGATTACTCGAATATGCTCACCCAAAAAAGAAGCCTGTCCAAAACCAAGATTCTGTCAATGACATAATATGTCAATTGTTGCTGAAGTACACATATGATTAACAAAAAGACATCAGAATGCATCTTTCCCTAGACTGGGCATATCTTGCTTGTTTCCAAGACAATGCAGGGTTTGTCTGCTCATTTATTTGCAAAATAATTTGAAAGGATTTGGATGAAGTGTTCAGAAAAAGTTGATAATGACACAAGGAATATATATACATAATATTGATAATGATTCGGATCTCTGTCTGGTACCAGGAATTGTTTTGAAGGATTCTCTGTCATTGGGGAATGGGGCCATTTTTAGCACATTTGCTTGGCAGAGGTCTGCAGTTTTCAAGTGCTTTTTTTTTTTTTTTTTTTTTTTTTATTATAAAAGGTCCTGTTTACCTTTGGGAGCAGTGATTTTAAAAATGTTCAAGATATCACATTTGATGCATATGTGTAGGTCTGCTGTATCACCAAACATGCTACCATATGAAATTTTTGCAATAAAGCCTAAAATATAAGGAGTTGATCAGTATTTTTCTCAATAAACCACAACTGTAGATGGTTTAGACTAGAAGCATTTTTATCATAACTATTGTTCACATTTTGTGTATTTAACAATAGTTACTTACCATCAATTATATGGATTCAAATTTTTAGAGTGGTTGTTTCTATCCCTAACTCACATTTTAGAACTATTCTAAAGCACTAATGCTGGGGTTTTGTTCCATCGGCAATTGGTAAATTATGCCTTGAATGGACATTCACTTACATCTCATCCCATCTTGGAAGTATCTCCTGCTGCCAGACCTGGAGGGAACTCTTGATGCCGTCCTCGTACTTGAGCTGCTGCGCCATCTTCTTTAACTTCTGCTTGTACAGCTTCAGCTCTGCAGATTGGGGAGGAGAGCAGCGAAATATGCAACATAATGACACTCGGGTATATGACTCAAACATGCTTGTAACGGGCATTCATGTCAGGAGCAACTGAAACATATCACCATTCATTTTGTCTACACATTTTGTCAATGCCCTCATTCTCTTTCTCAGCCCACCAGCTTTAAGGAAGATTTGGAATTTCATTCAGGAAACATAAAAAATATGTTAATTCAAGGTTTTGATGATCCCCACATTTTACACAGACTATTCAGAGCAAATGCACCATCTATAGGGCAATTTTATTGTTAACATTACAAGGTCTAAATAAAACTAGTTTACAGTGTTGTTTTCAGGGTGATACAAACTCTGTGGGGTTTTTTTTTTCAGAGGTATACAAGAAAATCACAGTGCAAGCCTGTGATTTTCTACAGGCTTGCCTGACACAGCAATAATATGATATCTTACAAAAAAAATACAAAGACAGCAGGAAGTAGGAGACAGGAAACTGTATTCACTAAGTATTCAGGTCAAAGACTTTCATAAATTTGCTAAGAATTCCATGAACTGGTATACACAAGACAGCTTTGTTTTATTTTTTTTCGTACAACTCATGATTAGTCACTGCAGTTGGAGCAAGCCCTTCTCCAGTGAGATGGGCCTTCTACTGAGAGGGGATGGACATGCATCTTTAACTTGTAGGCCTACCTACAAATTTCTAGTTTTGAATCTAAACAAAAAGTAGGTGTAGTGGGAGGTTCAGGTGGATGATGTTAATGAACATTTGGTATAGCTTGGGTATGTATTCAGGCATGCACTCATGTGACATTTTTTGTTGTTGTGTGTTACATTTAATTGTCTGTCTGTCTGTGACTAATCAACAGACGATAAATTATGATTTTGAGTGTTCTGCACGCAGGATCCTGTTGAATCTGGAAGACATAAACTGTTTATCATAAACTTGTCTGGAATGTAAATGGCCCTCATTGAATAAAAAATAAAGACAAAGTGAAAAGCTTTACTTTTCACAGAAACATACGCAATTTCAATGTTCCATTCCTGCACACACACACACAAATTAAAGTGGAAAAAAATTTCAAGTTGCTCCTGCAAATCTTAATCTCTGACCACATTCCAATTTACCTTTCGAATCCCTGGTGGAACATAACGAGAGCAGCAGTGAAGAAAAGGAAAAAAATATATCGCGGAAAATCAATGACATGGCTCATCTTGCCTTGAAACAGCCAGCCAAACACGCGCCCACAGACAGACAGCCACAGGGGCACAGGGCCAGTCCCTTCAGCGGGCCATGTCTCTCACGACTCGCAATTCAATATATTAAAATATTCGCATGCCGATATGGAGTCTTGTACAAACAGGTTCTGCTGCGCGGAGCACTAATTCCACAAAGACTGCTCAGGTGATAGGGAAGTCGTGTCTGACAGCATCCGTGAGATGCAAATATTGGTAATTTTGTGCAGGTACCACTGTGGTCAAGATAAACTCATCTTTATGAGGTAATAAACACTTCAACATACAGTGGAACTCAAAAAAAACAATCAACTTACAAGTAAAGCGTATGATCGCAAAATGGACTAAGCACCATTTCAAAATATCTTAAAGTATGTCCATCATCACATAGCACAAAATAAAACCTTTCCAGCAAAGGAATATTCTTGAAATTTTGATTAAAAATACCCCATGTTTTTTTTTTCTTTCTTTATTACTAAGCAGCTTTAAAAGCATGTACCTCAACTTACTGTAAAAGTGGTTTCTTTCGCGGTGGTTTTATTTTCGCGCTTTTCGCGCTTTGAGGTTGAACTGCGAATTTAACATCACGCGAAAATGTTTTGAAAAGTCTTGCGAAATTAACCACGCAAGGAAATGTTTTGGACTCGCCGCTTGTTACAACGCTATTGTGCACATGCACACACGAAGATTCCGCGCATTGAGTGCATTGATGGTCAACACCCACACAGCGATACCACACAATGTAGGTACAAGCATGTTATAAAGTACTTGAGAGACGGAATTTCAGGTAAGCCTGCATTTAATTTTAATTTCTATTTAATAAATAAAAGAATACTCAGTAATTGGATTATAGTTTGGGTTTTCATGTGCAAAATAAAACAGTTTTTGCCAACTGTGAATTCACAGATTTTGCCGACCGCAAATTTAAACACATGTGAAAAAGTCAGCACTGATGGAAATCGCGAAAGTATCTGTACACAAAAGAAACCACTTTTACGGTAATTAGAATGGAGTTCACTCATTTTGCAATCAAACTCTCCAAATACAAAGAAGACATGTACAAGCTGCTGTTTGACTGATGTGCAGAAATTTCTTGAGGAGGATGGTATATCTAGATAAAGACTAGTGCTCAGTAAAGGGTATGGATGCACAAAATGTTCCATATGAAGGATTCTAAAGTCCCCTGAAGGATTTCTGGCCATGAAAAGAGCACTTTAAGAGTTATGGTTGGCAAATTCTGTATTTTACTGATAAGAAAAGTTATCATTGCTATATTACACAGGGAAAATGTAGTCAAAGTGCATAGAGAAGGCACACTTTAAACTTATCTTTTTACTTATCTTTTTTTTTTGGGGGGGGGGGGGGGGGGGTTAGCTCTTTTCAGAGCACCATCACCACTACCAAGAAAGTTTACAGGATACCCTATTTCACTAAAAAATTGCCTCCTCAAATCACACATTTTCCACTACATTGCAAAATATTGATCGCTTTGTATATTAAAGGCACTATAAGCAATACAAAAATGCATGTTCTGACCGATCCCACAACAAATATGTGACCATGTTGTTGCTGGTATCATTTGCCATTTGTTGGCATGCAAACGTTCTGTTCAACAAACTGTTCTACTCAAGAATAAACACAACATACGGTTGGCTATCATGTGATCACATTTATAAAATAGACCGTTTCTCTAATGTATTACAATTCATAGTATTTCATGGATGTTTCTTTTCGCACAGCCTAGTAACAAAACGTGTCATTCACCTGCTCCATCCAATTAAATTCGTAGGCAGGAATTCGCTTACTTGTTGCTAGATGGGGCAAACCTCTGGCAAGCTGTATGGTTATTAAGGGCAACTTTTCCAAAAAAAAAAAAGCATGCATTAAATCTGAATACAATACAGAACCGATCTATTGCTGTCTGGTATTAGACTTCCCATTTGACACAGGTATACTTGAACAGCATCACATTCAGTGATTTTGATGAATGAAAAATCATCACTTAAATTCATACAAGCACATAACTGAGGAAAAAATTTTTTTAGAAATCACACAAAAATTATAATACAGGGATTCCGCACAGATACTATCTGAGACATATTATTGTATTGTACAAAAATCAATTTTCATACCCTCATTAACAGTACTAGACCTATATTTGTACATAATGCTGAAGAATCAAATAATACCACAAAATTCATTTGTTGCAAAAACTCAATTCTCTGGGCACTGTAGCTCTTGCGAGGGTGTCTAATGCGTTTCTTCAATATTCATGTACTAGTATATAATGTATTCAATTCAATTCAATTCAATTCAAATCATTCATGTGTTTTGTAATTACAGGATTCAATTTTTCCTTGTCAATATATACATATATATATATATATATATATATATTTGTTTTTTTTTTTACAAGAGAAGGAAGGCTACAGTCTCTTATCTTGTCTGCACTATTGCTTGATAATAAATCTAATTCACCTTGATTTAGGGGTCATAGCTGACAATTCACTGTTCATTTAAAAAAAAGTTGGGGCAGTTGAATACTACTGTCACTAGAGCCTTCTAAATCTGGAATAGAAGGGAAAAATGATAGAAGTCAAAGGCCAGGCATAGCAAAAATATGTCTGCATGAAAGTACAAACACATGCATGTATCTCGTATTAATAAAAACTTACACGTATGCATACACACACATACACAGACACAGACATACATGCACACACAAACTAATTGCAGCTTGTGTGCACGCTCGCTCTAAAGCACGCTTCTGTGAGCACGCAATATTGCACACATGCACATGATAGATCCCACCATGCTGAGGTGTACACATATATCCCACACATTAGTTTTCTTGTCAGTACACTTATTAGGCCTGGAGATGAAATTAAGCATGAACTCTCCCTCTTGTCTCCAGAGTGGAATCGACAACAACAACAACAACAACAGAGAATAAGAAGTGAGCTGAGCAGGGCAATTATACGACCAGGAATGACGTCACTGACTGTGATTGTAATAGTGTCTTGGCTCTTTGATAGTCTGTATGTGAACCACTAATGGACTATACCAGGGAGGTGAGATTTTGTCTCACCTCCCTGACTATACTGAACGTCACATTTCAAAATCACTCTTCCCAAATAATGAAGATGACTCAGGAGCACAACCTCCTCGGTATATTAACCACTTCACCAGGTAAAACAAACAAATTCAATGGATATTGAAGTCAGGTTTGTGTAAAATGATCTCCACTTGCAGGTGTTCTGTTTGGACAGAAGAATGTAAAGTACCAAGAGATCAAAAAGACTTGCTCTAGAGAATTATCAAATTGGATTCTTGATGTTTAATACAGCATCTACACTGTATACGGTCTTTAATACATTCAATCATGTTTCCGCAACTGAAATGCATTTTGATGATTATTACACGTACTATTCTTTAATAACAATTAGTAATCAGTCCTATGTATGAATATGTGCATTTCTTTGCCCCTACCATACAGATGGATAAAAACATCTGAAAAAAAAAAAGATTGTGATAAGTTTAATGCCAGATATTTGCACGCAGAGGAACATGTATTTCTAGGCTAGTGTACTGGTTGCATATATATGGATGCAATGAAAATGATTTCTTGTGCAAATAACACTTAAAGGCTTCACAAATATATGTGATCATTCAGAAAAAAAAAAGCATGATTGTTTTAGAAACATCACATTTTCAGTTGTGCTCAGATAATGATTTGAATCTAACAAATAGGGCACTTAAATGTCCATGCACATAAAAACAAAATAGTTTTGCATAGCAATTCAAAATAAAAAGTAGACCCCTGTACTGTCAAACACAATATATTCGCGATATGAAATTTTTTCTGCTGAGATAAAGGAAAAACACGTTGCCCTTGATGCCTCGTTATCAAACGACGGGGAGAAAAAGTTTGCCAAACAAGTACCGGTAATCAGCCCTATTTCACACACTATGAAAATAAAGAGTACTGTAACTTCAGTATAAAAACAAAATTCCTCCATCCTTGTCAGGTTCCATTAGATCGTCAAGTCACAATACCACTAATTAAATGACATTGAATGGATTATAATTATTTTCGTATTGAAAATGTATAGTGTTTGATTTGATCCAACCAGCTATTTCATCTGTTGCTCTGTGTTCAATGTATACATTTTTATTTGGAGAAACATTCTTGTTCAGAGAATCTAACAAATATCTCATCACCCATTTTAGGTGTGTGTGTGTGTGTGTGTGTGTGTATGTGCTGTCTGTGTGTGGAACTTTTGTCACCATGTTTAATGACAACCACACACACAGGCTTACTTCCGCTGAAGCTGGAAAGTGACAAAACACGCTAATCACGTTGCGATTTGTGCGGTGCTTTAAAAAACAACCAAAAGCAATTTAAAAAACTTGACAACAGCCGGAAGATACTCCAGACATGATGCAAAGAAAACAATCAGCAATATTGTCTGACACACCAAACCATATGTCAGAATGATAAGATGTGAAATTATAAGCAGCTATGTTACCACTCACACATGCAATGGGTACAATACGATACAGGATCACATTTGTCAGGAAAATTGATTTTCATCCTATACTGATATGGATCTCCATCCATATATTAAACAGACATGTGATTAATTGCAACTCTATAATACAATAATACCGGACTCTACATCCTTCCTAAAGTCATTTTCTTTAGGGATTTCACTTTAGGTCGTTTGTTTACATTCATCATGGGAAACACAGTGCAAAGTGAGTCCTGAGCAACATTTTGATTTTGATAAAAAACATACTTGTCCTTTTTGACTCCCTGCAAAAATTACTTGGAAATTTGATCAGATATCAAAATCTTAATACATTGATAGTCAGAAGTGTCAAGTTCTGTTGCTACTTTATGATAACTTGCACATAAGTTTTGTGGAACATTAAAATGTGTTGAATATTGTGATTTGCTGTGAATGCATTTTCTTGATACAGAATACTGACATCTAATCCCCCATAGCAGCAGCAACAACAACAACAACAACAACAACAAAACCAACAGAATTGCACACACAGTGCACACACACACATTTATACACTTCCAAGGTATGGTGCTTGAATGTGTAAGTTCCTTATCAGGTTGGGTCTAATGTGGAGCCTGGTGTGACAGTTTTGACTCTGTTTCAAAATCATTGTAAAAGTGGACATTTTCGCAGTGTGGAAATTTTGGCACATTTTCGGCCACCAGAAAGTAGTGCAAAAATAAAAGCACATCAATACTTTTTGCTTGTTATCTATATGCACCACTATTAAATGTCCCGATTCCGCAGAATCAAAAACACACAACATTCAACTTACTTGGCCAAGCGCGAAATAACTTAAATGAAAATATCCACTTTTACAGTACTAGCCAAAAGAAAGAGAACGTTGTTTGCAAAGAAGTTGTCCACTGAAAAATTCTGTTCTGTATATACGTTATTCTCTAGCTCTATTCTCTTCTCTTAGTACAAAAAAAAAACCACCTCATTTCAGTCAAATTTCACCCAGATGCTTTCATTCAGGTACTTGTTTGATTTTACTATGAATATACAGTCCTTGCCCAGCACTGAGAGGTCATATACTTTTTATATCATTTCCCTTTCCTTTCCTCTGACTTCTAGAAACAGAGTTTTACCATTTCCTTCCAAAGAAAAATGTGGAAGATCTTCTGAAGATATCAAATTTTTGATCATCGGTCGCATGAAATGACGTGCTGTTTTGATACGTTATGTGAATGTTTCTAGCATCCCGTAAAGCATTTATTAGACATCATATGTAGGCCTACTATTATCATAGACTCATTAGAAGATTTGTGACTAATATATTCCTGATAACAAAAAAGAAAAAGAAAAAATATGTATATATATGCAAATAGCATAGACTATTTGATTTGAATAGATGCATAGTAGCTTGGAGAAAAAGTTGAGAAATTCCACTGAATTAGTACAAATCTAGGAAGACTGCAGAATGATCAAGGCATTATATTCTACACATATAGTAAGTGCTCGACTGCAAAGAAAGATTACATAACAGAAGTAGCATTTTACTGCTCAGTTTCTCTATAAAATCATTCTGTTCTAAACTGAAATGATCACATTCCTTTCCACTTAAAAAAAAAGAAAAAAAAAGATGTACATCCCTTCAACAACAAAAATAATCACAGTAAAAGTTATATGATTAACAGATGACTGTATAGGGATACCAACAGGCAGGGCGCACTGTAACAGACAGTGGCATGTACCTAAAACATAATATGCACTAAAAATGACCATATAGCCTGACTTTAACAATCTGTTCAGCATGATATAGATACAAGCATTGTGAAAGACATGCTTTATTTAGAGAACAGAAAGTGATGCCCAAACGAAAAATGATGCTACTTTTTGTTTCCCCTCCTGTCCTCAGAACTGCCCCTAACTCTCTCTTGAGAACACCATGGAGACAACTTGAATTCATTGCTTGTTGCAAGACGGTGTGCAAAGTATCAAAGCTATGAGGAAATTTGATAGCTTTGCTCTTTGCATTGATTTCACTCGCATTGGGGGAGGGGATCTGAATTACGACCAGAGTTAATGCGCAGAGTTCAAGGAAAGTAGGCCTTGAAGATGATTACTTCTTCTGCAAGGCCTTCTAAAGTCCACAGAATATGACCGGCAGAAGGACATTGAAAAAACAGGTCGTGATTTGTAACCTTTTCAATTAACTTGAATGTGTCTGAGATAAGCCCTAAGATACGAAACATCCTTCATGATGAATGTATGATTGAAATGTCTTCAATATGAGGAGAATTTAGTAACCCCTTCTTCTTCAATACAGTTCATTTGTGGTTTTTAAAATGCCCACCGCATATAGGATTCCAGTGGTTCTGATTCTGATGGCAATTTCATTAACTCTTTTAGGAGGTGGGTTAAGACATCCTGACAGAGAATACATATATACATTAACCTGTTGAGGACGGACTGATTTTGATACAACATGCATTTCCCATAGACCCCTGCCCGAGTAGACTTGGGACTCGTCCTCAACGGGTTAATATCATTCTTCAATGCACCATGACAAACTACGTGTACACAGCTGACAACATCCAGGGCATGGCAACATTAAGCTCACATTTCATCAGGTTTTCATTATCGAGAAATTACCCATAATAGCTTATTTCTTTCTGAGAGAGAGACACCTGCAGCATTTACCTAAAAACAAAAACAGAGAGATCAAGGTAAATAAAGGGGATTATATCTTCAGCAATGGATGTTTAGGAACAGAAGCAGATGCCATCTACAATCAATATTTTATAGCATTTTTTTTTTTCTCTCCCATCCCCCTTTCTTCCCCCCCCCCCCCCTTAATCTGTCTGGGAGTTAAAGATAATATAAAGTTTTGGTACCTCAAAAGTTTCCCTGAGTTTCATTGTCTTAGTTTGTGTTTCAGGTTAAAGTACCTTTCATATAACTAACACTGTGAGAATTACCCGCCACAAAGTGCTCTCATGTCTTAGTAATCATGCACTAATGGTTTTGTACCAGAGCAGAGCGGGCTCTGAAAAATTTGAACGAGCCGTTAGTTTGACTCGACGCGGTACCGCGACAATCAATATACACGTATTGTACGAAACCATTATTGCATGATTACTAAGACATGAGAGCACTTTGGGGCGAGTAAGTCTCACAGTGTTAGTTATATGAAAGGTACTTTAACCTGAAACACAAACTAAGACAAGGAAACTCAGGGAAACTTTTGAGGTACCAAAACTTTATATTATCTTTAACAGTGAGTGCATTCTTTTAATCTGTAAGTTTATCAAATCTTGATTCCAGCACTACTTACATGGGCGTAAATTCTCGAAAGCACCTTGTGAAATTAACAGACCTGTGGCACACGAGTGCTGTGATGTCTGATGTACTCTGCATGGCACGCTAAACTAGAAGGTTGTTTTGTTTTTGCTCTTGTTTTGCTTTTTCCTCCTTTGATCCAGGCATTCAATATTTCCCAAAGAGAAATAAAAGTGTATACATGCACATCTACGGATCTATCTACTGCCTTTAAACACTCCTCTGTCTATCGGACATACATGTAGTTTGCCCGTGACCATGCATACCTCCTGCGAGAAAGTAGTAGCTGACGGTCACCAGAGGACAAATTCAGCATTTCTCTCCAGTTTACAATTTGATTGGGAGATGAACTGTCCGACTGGCCCCTCAGGGGCGGGGGACGGGGGTAGGGGGCAGGCTTGGTTGTCTTGAATATAAGGGAATGAAAATATGCAATACACACCTACACGGGTCACTGAGTAAACAGTACCAACTTTCCATTATGACTGGTAGTGTGAGTTTTTATGTCTGAGTCAGTGTTAAAGGGATGGTACAGTATCGGTTGAGGTGAGAATTCTGCTTTTAACTTTTTGCGAGATACTTAGAAACCATTTTATAAAATGTTTAAAAGCATACAATTCTCAGAGGAATTTAAGATTTACTTTATGAAAATCAGTTTTTTAAAATGGGTGAGATACTAAAAAACAAAGTAAAACAAAAGCGGTCCTAATAAAAGGTGGGTCCCACCTTTTATTATGATCACTTTGTTTTGGATATCTCAACCAATTAAAAACCAATTTTCATCAAATAAACTTTGAATTCCTCTGAGAATTATATGCTCTTTCATAATTTCATAAGAGGTTGGTCATTATCTCAATAAATCATCACAACAAAAAAACCAAACATGGGAAACCTCACACCCCATCTCAACCGTAACTGTACCACCCCTTTCATCTGGGAAAAGGGGGAGGGGGTCTATATTGGCACACAGTGATAAAGATCAGTTGTGTTCTGGGTGATTGCAACTCAAACCAATCTAAATATTTCAATTTTGTGTTCATCCTCATTTTCTGCCCTTGTTTTTCATCAACTCCATGGCCAAGAATATGAGGATCTCCAGAAGGAATATTAAAGCAAAGATGTAATAGCCACATTGAAAGCTAATTGTAACAGCCGACTTGTAGATTTAGGTTTAACAGGTCTTTATTGTGAACCTTCATGAATTCTGCCAGGGAGGTCACCTCCCTGATTCTGCTAACTGCCTCCAGACATTTAGCAAAATACTGTAAAAGTGGATATTTTCGAGCGACTAATTTTTCGCGCTCGGTGGAGTAAGAAGAGTTTCGCGTGTTTTTAATTCCACGGAATCAAGACATCGACTACTGGAACATATGGTAAGCAAAAAAATTTGTGTGCTTTTATTTTCGCGCCAGTTTCAGGTTGCGCGAAATGCGCGAAAATTTCAACACCGCGAAAATTTCTACTTTTACAGTAAAACACTCCCATCTCTTTTGACATGCGAAATGGTTGATTTTTGTCAACATATCAGGTCATATCACACATCAGATCACATCTGTATGACTCCTCTGGTTTTCCATTTTTATTCTTTATTATTATTATTATTATTATTACCATCATCATCATCATCATTATCATCATCTTCATCATCTTCAACGTCATCGTCATTATTACTTTTATTTTTTTATTTCTTGTAATTCTTTTTTTTTTTTTACAAACAATGTAAGCACATGTTTCCACCCACTGATCAAGTTTCGTGCTGTTTGCCATGTGAATTTCCTCCTCACTAAAGTGCAAGCAGGCTTGAGGATGGAAGTAACGGTTGCTTTCACTTACTTCCTCTTCCTGTTTGGAGATTCCCGCACATGCCACAGATGAGCAGGGAATATGCACTTCTTAGCTGAGAGGTTTTATGGCAAGTGCAATCAAACATGTTTTCCCCATGGATATATTTGCCAGTGTAAGTGGTGCATTAAGAAAATATAATGTATTTTTTGTTTTGGTTTGTTTTATTTTGTAAAGTCACTTTCCACTCTACAAATCAGCCGAGGACCAGACTCCCAGAATGTATTACAAGGCAGATGGTTTGGAACAGACAAAAATATATGCCTTGGGCACCCTTCAGGCATGAAGGGCATGAATAAAGCATTAGCTTCCGTGATATCACATTTCATAAGCTGTAAACAACCGGCAGGTGCTTGGAGAGAAGAATGATTGTACATTAAATGAAGTGTTTTAACGTTACCTTTCTTTTTCGCTTCTTTCAGCATCTGTGTGTATGCCTCCTTGTGCTTCTCCTCTTCCTCCCGGATTCTTGGCCGGTAGGTTCCTGGTATTAAAAGGTGGTTAGAAAAAAAACAGAAAAAACAATCACAATATACATTGTAGCAGGAAACATTTTAGCTCAGAGCATCTTACATCTCAACATCATGGTGTTTCTTCTAATTCTCATGGTGCGGTGTACATGTCTGATTTAGCCGGAGTGAAAACAAACAGCTCATCTGTCCACATGTGCGGAGGTTGAGCATTGGTGATGCAGTGCAAGCAAGCAGTTTATGCATCTACGTGATGATACATGCAATACATACTGTACAGCATGGCATGGGCACTCAGAATCCTCCATGTACCTTTGTTTTCTGTAATTTGTCCATGAATTTCTCGAGACTATTCAAAAATATTAAGATTGACCATATCTGACAGTTTCTGGAATTTCAAAGCCAACTACACAAGAAAACTAGATAATTTTGTCTCAAAAGTACGCCAGTCGAATCAACTGTATGGGTTGTTTTCCCTCAGGCAACTAGGCTAAATACCCGCATGTCCGACCATGAGAATATCACTGCTAAGAAAAGCTACTGTAACACCTCAAAGTGAATGCCAATCTGGTATAGACAATAAAATCACCATGTGACAAAGTTTGATGAATGACTCACTATTTACAAGGCCAATTCTCACTGGGCAATACAGTGATATTAAAGGACAAGTTCACCTTCATAAACATAAGGATTGAGAAAATGTAGCAATATTAGTAGAGCACATCATTAAAAGTTTGAGGCAAATCAGACAATCCGTTCAAGAGTTATAATTTTTTGAAGTTTTTGTGCAGTAACCACTGGATGAGAAGACTACTGCAGTGTACGATGTCACATACGTACAACAATATAGGAAAATATAAAGAGAATTTCACAAAATTTCATCTTTTGAAAAAAGTACACATTCCCTTGACTCTTTACCGACATATGTTATGGGTAATATTATTCCCCCTGCCTTTAGAAAGAGGCAAGTCAAATGCTCTTTTGTTATGTGAAAAAAATTGAAAATACGTTGAATTTTCTTTACATTTTCTTTATACTGTTGTACTCATATGACATCACAAGCTGTAGTAGTCTCCTCGTTCAGCAGTTCCAACACAAAAATTTTAAAAATTCATAACTTTTGCATCGATTGTCCAGTTTTCCTCAAACTTTCACTGATGTGTTCTACTAATATTGCTGCATTCTCTCAATCCTTATGTTTATGAAGGTGAACTTGTCCTTTAAAAACAGACAGTGCTCCACCTCTCCATTCAAATTGCTATGAGAAAACAATTGTCATGTCAAGATTCACAAATTGTGAGTTTTTACCCCCCACAATGTGCACGCGCAGGTAGTGCAATAGATGTAAATGACATGTAGGAGTAGCCTGGCCGGTGACCTGCACATTTTTGTGTGGCTGCATCAGAGTCGCAGCAGTGTAATGATAATAATAATAATACTTGCATTTATATGATGCTTTATACGGGTGTAACCAAATATTGCCATTTCTTTGCAGTATTAAAGTACGGGTCGTATTGCAAAAATTGTGATACCAAACTTGTGCACAGTGCATGGTGCAATTTCTCTGTTGATGTTCGAAATGGCTTTTGGTTGACGAGCAACGTTAATGTAATGTTAAGATTTTTCTAATGGTACAACTATTTACAAAAGGGCAAATGCCCATAGCATCACCTCCTATCAAAAACAAACAAAAACAAACAAACAAACAAACAAACAAACAAACAAACAAACAAACCTGTCATTCAACCTATCTGCATCCATGTTTGAGGTCTAGGCAGCCGGTAGTCCCAAAAATCTTGACAATGTCACATTGAAAATGACAGTATGTTGTATGATAATTTTAACTGAATTACTGAAATCCCTCCCTCCCCCCTCCCTTAAAGGATATAAAGCAGATAGCATGTAAAACAACAACAACAACAACCCACAAACATGCGGTAAGAGTGACTCTGCAGACATTTTGTGGTTGTTTATTTTCAAGTTCATGTAACTGTCTCTCCCATGCTATTTAAAAATAGTACACAAACCTGCACCTCCACTACACATTTAGCATACTTTACACATACACAAACACATGTATACACATACACATACATACACACATAAAATGTATTGGACACTTTACAATGGTACAAATAAATATGTACACGACTACACGACAAGTATATGATTTACAAAACTGAGAGTGGTGAAGGTTTCTTTCCATTGTTTCCTCCTCCAGTAGTTCAGGTGATACTTCAACTTTGGTACCGGTAACATCAATATACTGTAACTCTACAATGACAGCCAATGGAACATATATCCCTTTCACAGCCACTTCATGAAGGCAATTTACCGCAGACCTGCCAATCAGTACCAATAATCACGATCACAATAGCATCATGGTTTCATGATAGATCACGATTTGAAAAATGTGAGCAGTCACTGGTGCGCACACTGGAACGCCAATCTGCAAACTCAAGTGATCTATATTATGCTTCAGAAGAATATCTTTCCAAACAAATCATACACACATAGGCAGAAGAGACACCTTTACAACCAAAGCGGTTCCAATATGTCTTTTATTTTTAATCGAATATGCATTTTGTATCTAGCTGTCAAATCATTAATATTTTGGCAAAGTGTAGGAAAAGTCATACATTGTATTAAAGTTAACTCTTGTATTTTAACCCACATTCAAAGATGAAATTTGTAGACTTTGAAGGGGTACACACCATTTTTAATCTCTTGACATCATCAAAAAAAAATAGAGAGAGAAAAAAAAGAATGAGAGTAGAAGGTTTCTGTAACTAATGTTTACATGGAAACAAACATTCCCAACTGAAGAAACATAAACACACAAAACCTAAAATGAAACAATGATATATGTACACTTTGTATTATTTGACTTCTTAATCTTTCAGAGATGTCACAAGTATGTCACTACCCTCCCCCCCCCCCCATTATTAGAAAACAAATAGATGAATGAATAGATACATGAATATACACATTAAATTGTGAAAAAAAAGAAAATCAATCAATCAATCAATCAATCAATCTACTGTTAGTATCATGTGTCATTAAAAATCTGAATGATTTTATCAGGGTCCAGCTATAAGGCAATTAGCCTTCCTGTTGAGAATCACTTTTATAATTCTCCCTATCCTTATAATTTTCCCTTTTGTTTTTTGTTTTTTTTTTGTTCTCTGAATAGGGTTGTAAAGTAGTTCATACTAGCAGCCAGCCTGCTTTAGTTTTGTAAACCCTTACATATATGTTTTATGAAAGAGTTCAACAAACGAACAAAATTCTAAAACTGATCTCATATTCACATTCGTGACGAAATAACTTACTGGACGACAATTTATCAACGGGTAAGACCACATACAACTACTACATGTACATGCAGTTCATGATCAGCACCACACAAGCATCTTCTCTCTATTGACAAATCCAGACTATGGACTCCCATTACATATTATTGCCTGAAGCTAAATATTTGCTCAGTGTTGAAACTAGAAGCATGATATACAGTATATATATCATTTTCTGTTTTTGTTGCTACTGACAATTCAAGGTTTAAACTTTTATCAGCAGACATGGGGTGAGCGTACTTTACATTACAAATCAGGATTACGGAATCAGGACATTAATTGATAGAATGTATGGCGTGCAAAAATATTTCCTTGCTTTTGTTTTCACGCTAGCTTCTGGTTGCATGAAAATATCCTCACTACAAAATTTCCACCTTTACATTAGACTAGAATATGAATGTGCTCGGAAAAACCAAATCTTTCATTTGCCTTCAAGAATACACTATGAGTTAACAGGTGAAAATTTTGTAGTTTACAGTACAAAATTGTGATGCACATAAGCCTTGACAACTCTACCTTTGACCTCTACTTTGACTGAAAGTCAATCATTAACTGAAATAACAGGAATGAGAAATATATCCAGAATGCTCTTTGAGATGTCTTCTCTGCTATCAGTATTTTCTTTTCATTTCATTCCCTATTATTGCTTCATGTTTAAAAAAGAAAAAGAAAAAGAGAAATTCTCTTGAAAACATAATACCAACACAGCTGGAAGAATGTTTTAGTCTCTGCTATACAGTGCCTCTTCACAACATTGTCATGCTTGATATGAGCATTTAAAAACAAATTTGATTACCACGGCCACTGTAATCTATTGCACAGGTCTCTATTATACCCGTACATGTACAATTGCTTTTGAAAAACTCCACCCGCTACACAACACTTCAACAGGGTTGTAAATTTCCAGGGTACATGTAGCTCAGCTAAACCAAATCATGACAACATGAAGTGTAATCATGTCTGATTCAGTACATGAGATTCTGAGTCTGTAAGACGCACTGTTGGCGGCATTTGAAAGCACTCCCCTTTATCGTCAAATCTCCTTTCACACGGCTTTTCAGAGAAGAAATGGCTGTATTGAAAATTTTCATCTCAAACAACAAATAGGTTGAGAATTGTGGAATAAAAAAATGTTTCTTGAGCTTCATGCCACTTCATTAGGGTACTATAGGTGACAAATGAACATCCATCTTAACTAGCTGTTAGCTTATGGCCATCTAAAGGAAAGTGTGGAATTCTTTTATTTTTAATAAAGTTATATACATATATAAGTAGTTGTCACATTCCTTCTTTGAACAAAACCTGATGGACATCATCAACATTTAATAAAGAGTGAAAAGATCCAAGTAAGACTTTAATAAGCGATAGAGCATAGATGGTATCTGCTCACATTCAAGCACACGGATTCATGGAAAAGCAGTTATCACCTTTTTAAAATATACAAATTTTATCTACAAGGGTGTATCACTACTGCTACTGAATACACTAGAAAGTAATTCAAGCCTACTTAAATTACCTCTCTTCCTTTAACACCCCTCCCTCATCACATAAACTCAAACAAGTCTGTACTGAGGTATGATGCCCCCCACAGAAAGGAGAAAAGAAAGACTTTTGGAAAGTTTTAACATGAATTTATAACCACAACATAAAGAAGTCAAAAATTAAGAAACGCTATCACGATATTGATGGAATAAAAAGATGGCGACAAGTACTAAAAATGTTAAAAATTCGGGTGTGACAAATATGTAATATTCCAATAACAACTTCACAATGATAGAATTTGTTTGCTAGATACTCACAAGGGTCTGTTCTCGAGGATAAGTGCTGTCGTGGACGACGCCTCCTTCATCCCGGTGTGGCGCTTCTTCCAGGTCAGTGAGCTGGTAGGTGGGTGTGTCTGTCCCCGCTTCTGGAAGTCCTCTGAGATCTGCATGTGGTCCCGCTGCAGCGCGGACTCCTTGGCAGGGACACGCCCAAATAGCTTCCAGCCTGGTGGGGACAACTCTGCCCCGCCCAGCTGGGAGGACTTGCCCAGTGACTTTCGGAAGATGTTCCTGCCAAAGACAGAAGACAAATTTTAATACACTGCAGTGTGCAGGGTTGATGTTGTCACATTCAAAGCAGTAATGCGTAAAAATGCATGGTGCTAAGCACCATGCATTTTTACGCATTGTACCATAATGCCCTTGACAAGGGGTATGGGTAAGGGACAGGTTAGCTGCAAACTGTGTATTACTGAGAATCTTGGCCAGACAAGATAGTTGGATTCAGAGATGCATCATACAATATGATTCTTGATTCCAAGTAATTTTACATGTACAGTGTACATTCACAGCCACATGCTCTGATGGTTGGAGCAATTTCAAGGTAAAGGATAATTCCATCCTATGTTCAAGCCTACTACGATGATAAGAGTAAAATCACACAAACAGAACTGCAAATTTGTCAAAAACAATTGGACCTGCATGTTATGTTAATTTTATAGTACATAAATGCATAATTTTCATGATACAGCCACATTAGTCACTTCATATAAAGTGGATTAAAAAAGATAAAAACATCTTCCATGTGAAGCCTTTTTTTTCATATGACTTGTTTAGGATGGTGAATTTTCAAATGTCTCTTGATTAATAAAGTAATAAACATTTCCTATAAAGATGATAATTTGGAAGATTAAAGCTGCTGTCTCTCTCTTCCTCAAATTGGTAAATTTTTGTGTTTTTTCCCCAATCTTGTGCAGATTTGATGAATTTCACCGTAATCAATTCATTCTTTCTCACATGAAAGATGCTCAGCAAATTTTGCCAATTTGATGAATAAAAGAGATGAACATTTCTGCAGAAAAAAAAAAATCATCCCAAGACTTTATGATTTATTGTAGGCACACTAATGAAGCTCCTAAAGTGGTATATGAAACACTAAAGAGAACTAATGAAGCTCCTAAAAGTGGGTATATGAAATAAGACTATCTTGATAGCGAGTGGCTGGCAAACTCTCAGTGGGGGTCTTTCAATACACATATTATTCTCTTTTTGGGTGGTGGTGGTACATGTAGTATCGCCATCTGAAAAATCCCTCCCCCCCCCCCCCCCCCCAACATACACACTCATTATACATACACACACTGTGGCCAATATTACCCTGTATGCATCATAGGAATAGGATTCTTATTTTCTTTGGAAAATGCTTCTTTTTTTTGGGGGGGGGGGGGGGGTTAGAACTTTGACAATATGCAATGCATATAATACACATTGAGAACATTGTACAGGCAGTGCACACTCCCGTGATAACTATGAATTATTGACTTTACTGATATCGACTTCCAGCGTGCTAGAGTCCACAAACAATTACCGGTACCTACACAGTGCTTGATTAGTTCCTCTGTAGAAAATTGTTTCCAGTCTACACTGTACAAAAAATATTGTAGCTCTATCAGACCCACTTGTGGGAAATCTATACATCGTCACTGATGTAAACCATATTGAATTAACTTTCGTTGAATGCTTCCAAAATTTTTTAAGCACATTCAACTTTAATACGGATGTGTGTGAAACACATCAAAAGCATCAATAAAACTGTAGATGAAGAGACTATTATACACATACAGTGACACCATATGAAAGCACCAACTGTGTACTGACTTCTACAGCAACACTCCATGATTTGCAGGTACTGATATTGTACATGTACCTGTAAAGCCATACAAAGTATCAGGAAACAAGTGAAACATACAGTACACATACAAGTATCAAGTTCTATGATTGTTTTGCCATCAATACGCATGCCAGCACAATAGTGCATTCCAGCGCGTGCTGTCATCTTTCATTTGATCTTCTCGCAGCCTACAAACTTCAGCAAGTTTCATACGCATTGTGATCTGTGTCTACGATCGATTTCATTTCATGTCTGGGCCAGATCTCTGCAACAGCATGCATACATGTCATAATCACAGAAGTTGGAGGTTATGGAATAACCAATCAAAATTTCATTCGCTTTCTTGAATTTGAAACAGCAATCTACTGTACACTGGTCACAACGGCAATCACACAACCATATAAAGATAGTTAATACATAATCACCCCAATAGTCTCTCAGTATTAAAGTCTGCACACAAAAGCACACAAATACTTCCTTAAAGAATATTTCAAATTTTGGAAAAGATAAAACAAAAAGAGTTTATCCTTTCTATCAATTCATTCTAGAGCATATTTGTAGTAATTCAGTCATGCTGATGTATTCTAAGAGGAGTTGTCAGAGTTGTTAAATCTGGCAAAAACAGGATTTTTTTTTTATATTTTAGCATTGTGATCTACAAGTCAGAGGGAATGTACACAGTAGTCAAGACATGACATCACTGTCTCTGAGTCCACATCCTGCATGAAATTGTCATACAATAGAATCACCTGAGCATGACCGATATCACCATTCCAAAGACTATAATGAGTGACATACTTTTAACATTCTATTTACAAAAAATGTTAGTCTGATTTCTAAAAACTTCCCCGTACTGCTTACTGTACTTTGAGAATACTCCAATCATCTTTAAGACATTGAGTGGATTTGCCCTTTATCCTTTTGATTTACCAGTAGTATACACCATTCTGCCTACATCATGCCATTTGAAAGACATCCCAGTTTACACTAGTGCGTACAAATAATGAGAACAATTACCCCCCCCCAAAAAAAAAAAATAATAATGATAAATAAATTTTTTTTTTTTTTTTTTTTTAAATAGCAAGCTTAATTTCATGTTTTGAGGCCCAGTGCTACAATGTATAAATTTACAAGGCTACTACAACGTGTATTAAAGGCTACTTATAGTTTGAAAGTTTTGTTGTTGTTTTTTTGCAAATTTCGTGAATTGGTGCCATTCATGAATTTAAACTCTGATCCTCACATGAAGGTGATACGTTAGTGCAAGCATATATTTCTCTGTTTATTTAATGTACTTCACGATCATGAATTTAACGACTCGCGAAAAATTGTCGGGAAGTCTTGATCTGCACAAAAATAAGACCTTCTAAATATATGTCATGGACAGTGTATAATCTATTACACAGCTCCTTACTCACTCTGCTGGGAAAATGTTCTCTATGGAATACTGATAAACTGGCCTATATTTTGTACTGTGAAGCTACTGGTACGTGGAGGTACAAGTACAGTTGTACAAGTGTACTTGTACATCATACAAGATGCCTCACACATGTAGCTAATTGCAATATACTTCGTAGTTCGCAAAACATGCATTATGTGCCAGTCTGTGTTCTAAGAAATCATTTTACTCACAAGCCTAAATACACTGACGGCATGTGAATCTGAAATGCTGTTTAACCCCTTCTGAACCAAACACTACTGACATTTTACATGGTCTAGTTGACATTGGGACTGACAGAGCTAATGCAATGTACTCCCCTGGCTCAATCATCCTAACGACAGCTGATTCATTCCAGCATACAGGCCTCAATTTCCCCGTCGCAGTAATTACCAACGAGGTTGTCCTACACTGCCACGGTGTTCCGAGATGAATTACACTATAGCCTACAACTACAAAATGCAATCATTGACATGTGTACAGACAGTCAGTGCATATTATGGCCATCTACATCATATGGCCAGACTTCGCAAATGAACAAAGCATCAAGTTGTCTACAGTCTGCATTGTTAAACATGAAGTACACTTATAAAGAAGGTTGTGCTCGCATCTAGCAGTAAGAAAAGGAGTGTACGATTGCATGGCCTTTCGGTTCATTGGTAGGTTAGAAAAATTCTCTAGAGTATCGTTTAAAGGGTCAGTGTGAAACAGGCTTTACAAAATAGACACATTTTTGTGCACTGAACCCAAAATGCCTAACCTGTTGACTGTGGGGGAGAGTTTGCCCTTTTGCACGTGTCACACACACACAAAAAAGAAAATGATAATTAATAATACATGTACAATGTAATAGCTTGCATTATGTGCAACTGTACAGATCCAATATCAGGAAGACACATCCATCATTAATGAAATCCTGTTGGCTGATTGGTCTACATGTACATAGTGTCATGTGACCAAATACAACATTACTTTGTTGAAGAAAAATGCCAATTGAGAAGAAATGTGACATACAACATCATATAATATGGTAAGTGTCTATTCATTGATAGTATGTGTAGGGTGCTATCGGTATTGGCCTCATACATCACTGTGTAAAATCAAGTTCATTGTGCATGGTACTATGCTGTGTACCTGTAGACAAACAACTAAACTAAAGTGAGTTATTGCACTTTGCGTGAAAAAAAAAAAAAATGTAATTTCTTAAACGATCTGCTTGAAGATGTAAAGCAAATAATATGTCATGCATTACTCTGAGCCCGTAGTGGAATTCCTTGGTAACAAAGCAATACATACAGTGTATTCTTTGGGGCTGCACCCCTCAGAAAAAACAACAACATAGCGCTATTCCTGTCACCACGTAATTGATAATTTCAACTAGATACAGTTGAACCTCTCTTATCCGGCCTCCCTTTATCCGGATCTCTCTATTATACGGACGCAATCTCGCCGTGATTTTTTTGTTTAATAATTACAGGAGGAAAGGGGGGTTCCCAACTCCTTGAGAACTCCTACACAAACACACATGAATTACTTGTACATATTACTTCCAACTTGATTAACATACAGTACATCAAATTTCCTTCCAAATTGCTTACCTTCAGAAATTTTAACATCCCCAAACATCCCCAAATGTAACAATGAAAAGGTTGCAGTTTACACATTACTACATGTGGTACTACAATGGGCTACATCAGTACATGTGTATTATATGTACATGTATAAAGCATTGAGTCTCCCGTATCCGGCCAAATCCCTCATCCGGATGAGCCCCGGTCCCGACTTGTCCGGATACAAGAGGTTCAACTGTGTACACTGTAGAGGTTCTCAGCGCATGGTATGTTTGTTGAAATCATATAATACTGGTACATAGTGACTGCATCAGATAATCAAATCAATACATTGATTTAAAAAAAAAAAAATTAAATCAATACATTGATTAAAAAAAATGCCACTACTAATTTATGTCTTCCCAGGAACATACACCGAAAAGGTCATCGCCACCTTGTCAGCATATCAATTGAATTTGAAGGTGAGTATGACTGTCTGCCCTAAGAGCAGAGTACCCTCGAATGGATATTTCGATGGTGTGAGACATGTATGGTGTATGTATTCCCTTTCCCAGCATGAATATATCCTAAGATATATTACATGGCCGGCATTACTCAGAAGAACACAGCCACAATAGCTTGAATAGCTACACCTAGGATGTAGGCCCTATATATAATATAGCACAAATCTTGAGATGCTCCAAAACTAATACTGTGTAGCACTGTTAAGGAGAGACACCTTTCCTGAATGCAATTTGTATTTTGCAGGAGTACAAGCAGCTACCCAGTAAACACCAGAGCAAAACACAGGTATATAAGGAGATATTATGGTCATTATTTTCCTTTATTTGTATTTGCATGACCAAATATCACAGTGCATAATGATTAGTAATAAGATTAGCAAAATTGTGGTCTTACACTATTAAACTATCTTCATCTGCTTGGCATACAATGTACAAGGACTTAGGTGTATGTGCCATTTGTCAAAATTTTTATATGACTGTGACAGAAAATGAGTTTCTGTAATCTTTGTCAATATTCAGTCAGATTCTACAATTTTGTTCTTTGTACTGCACTCAAGTCATACCATAACTATATTTCTGACCTTTTCTTTTCTGAGAATGGAAATGAAAAATCAGCACCACTATTATGTACATGTGTATACGTACATATTAACTTTTTCCTTTTTGTCTTACACAATTTTCAGACAGTTGATGGGCTTCATGTTTGTTTATTTTTTTTCTTTTTCTATGGGATTTGAAACATTTTGAATATTACTTTAACCCATTAGTTTTAAAGTATCAATTTGTCATTAATTACTGTGTTTTTAAATAATGTTGTACAGTTAATTTCACCATATGTTTACTTACTGTGAATGTCATAAGTCAACTAGCATTTCAACAGTTTGTGAAAAATATTGGCCCCTGCAACACAAATGCACTGTATGGATTTATCTCAAGGGTAGGAAATCAATAGGTTTTATCACTATTAGGGAAATAATATTCATTCATTCCTCATTCCATTATACTGGTTCTCAATAACATTTATGTAACTACACACAAATTTGTCTGGCAAACTCCAATTTATGACATAAACCTGGCACATGACATAGGCCTACAGTACTGGAGCAAACGTTTTCATAGATCTATAATAAAGAGCCATGTTATACAGAAATGATGGGAGAAGCAAGTCCCAGTTTGGAATCTGTAGTATACACAACTGTATGTCAGTATAGAGTTAAGGAGGAGTGCTGGGGGGGGGGGGGGGGGGGGCGTGGTGCAAGGACGGTAGAAAATGTTGCCCAGATTGCCTGAGGTTCTCTACAAAATCTTTAACATTCACGAGCGTATACATGGTACTGGAGCATCTAGGCACAACTGTGTTTGAATATTGTACAGTGTAAAATGTCACCTTGGTATTGCACGTACACAGTATGCACCATTACTATTATCCATAAATAATGAGAAATTGCATCTCAAACCCACCATCCAAAATACCACCTGCTGGCAAATTATAGCAAATAGGCTGCAGAAACACTGGTCAGTCCCCTATGAGATGACATTAATACTGTGTAATACAGAGCAACCAAGTCTCACGCATTCTGCGTGAGACTCAAGCATTCAGGGGCCATCTCACGATCTCACGCATGGCAACCATTTTTCTCACGCATTGAGGGAAGTCTGCAACTTGGGCCTATAATAATGAGCATAGCTCAAAAGATGAAAGTGATAGTTGCAATTGAAGGTATATTTCCCTTTTGTCTCTCAAAATAAGTAAAAAATAGTCACTGAAGTATGCACCTGATCGCACCATTAAGAGCTAAAAATTGAAAAAGCTCCTTACCATGGGAGGCCACTGGGGGAAAAACCCCTCCCACACCCTCACTCGCGCGCACATTCGCACGCCGAGTGTGCGCGCGCCAAGATGCCGAGTCATGAAAATCTCATTCATAAATATTTTTTGAACTTGGCATCCCTGGTAATACAGTAATGACCAATGTACGTATCAGCCAACAGATTACAGATTGGAAACAAACCCAACCTGATGTTTGTCAGAACACTTTTTGTTCACAGGCAAGTGCAGGCATTGTAGACACAGCATGTACTACAGTACACTGTGTACCTATGGCAGTCAGAGATAATGTTAAAGGACAAGTTCACCTTCATATACATAAGGATTGAGAGAATGCAGCAGTATTAGTAGAACACATCAGTGAAAGTTTGAGGAAAATTGGACAATCCGTTCAAAAGTTACGAATATTTTAAGTATCTGCGCAGTCACTGCTGGAAGAGAAGACTACTAGAGTGTATGATGTCACATGCGTACAACTATATAAGGAAAATAAAAATAGAATTTCACAAAACTTTACTTTTTGAATAATGTGCACATTTCTTCGACTTGCTACTGACGTATGTTGAGGGTAATATTATTTCCCCTGCCTTCTGAGAGAGAGAAGTCGAGTGTTCTTTTGTTATGCGAGAAAAATGGAAATATGTTGAATTTTCTTTATTCTTTCTTTATATCATTGTACTCATGTGACATCACAAGCTATAGTATTCTTTTCATTTAGCCGTGACTGACCAGAAACTTCAAAAATTCATAACTTTTTAACGGATTGTCCGATTTTGCTCAACTCTCACTGATGTGTTCAACTACTATTGCTGCATTCACTCAACCCACATGTCTATGAAGGTGAACTTGTCCTTTAAATGAACTTTTGCTGGACTTTGCTAATGACCTCACTCAGACCTATGCAGAAACACCCTGAACACCTGCATACCTGTATGGAACACTGATACTGCCGAATATGTCATTCAAAGTACAGTACATGTGCCTGTACAGTAAGTCAGTACTGAGCTGAAGCAGGTTTACTGGCAAAATGAAAATGCCTGTATCCCAAAAGACCGCTCGAACAGTTTTCCTGCTGTGACAGAGCACAGTACTGTATCACCAATGTTTATGTATGATGATTCAACTGCTATCTGAGTGCTGAGGTCTCCAGAGGTACTTTCAATCAGTTTGTTGCACACAATTAGGTACCACCAGGCTTTAAAGCACATATTGCACGAAACTAAATGTTTTCTATATAATAAATTCAAGCAAAACATAAATAGAATAGAATGAGATAAAAAACAAAACAAAATAGTACTAGTAGCACCACTACTAGTCATCATCATCATTGCTATTACAATAATATCAATAAGCATCATATTCACACTAAAGATATAATGACATTGACAGTTCTTATTAGCAAAATCGTCAGACCCATTCTTGAATATGAACTTGCATTTTTACAATCAACATGTTGAAACAAAATGGTGCTTGATCATTGCTTCGTGAATGTAAAATGACCAGCAAGGCACATTGTGGAGTTTAAGGCGACTCAACCAAAATATGCTGAAATCCTCGCCTCTATAGGACTGCAACACTGCAAAACCATGCACCATACAATGTATCTCAACATGAATGCACGTCTACCAGGTTGATTTTAAATTTGAAATGATTCACCTTTCAAAAACAATATCAGGATGAATCCAAATGCCAGTTGGTCACCTAATAATGAGCCTACAAGACTCAGTATATTGCTCTCCTCAGAATTTGGTCATGTGAGCTGATATCCCTTGCAAAATACTCCATGATCTATATACAACTGTAAATAAGTTATTTATCTTAATATAATCATATGCAATATTAGTTCACCTTCATAGAAATGTGGGCTAAGTGAATGCAGTGCCGCTCAGTTAACACATCAGTGAGAGTTTGAGGAAAATCGGACAATCCGTTCAAAAGTTATGAATTTTTGAAGTTTCTAAGTTCGAAGAAATGTGCACTTTATTCAAAAAGTAAAGTTTTGTGAAATTCTCTTATTTTCCTTATATCGTTCTACGCATGTCACATCATACAATGTACACTGTGGTAGTCTTCTCATCCAGCAGTGATTGCGCAGATACTTTAAAAATTCATAACTTTTAAACAGATTGCCGGATTTTCCTCAAACTTTCACAGATGTGTTCTACTAATATTGTTGCATTCACTCAGTCCACATGTGTATGATGGCGGACTTGTCCTTTTAATAAACACAAGCAACATCAAAGTAATGAAACAAAGTTATTTATAGTGTACTCAGTATTGCCAGGTATATTATTGATAAACGAAACCATCTCCTTTGGTCACCATCTATTGGCATTCAGTCTGTTGTGATTGTAGAAATGTGTCCTGATTGTAAGCACATCTTGACTAATCCACCACTTTGATTTCTTCAATTCCATTGAAATTCATCCTTCAATGGAGGTAGGGCCTACACGTATGATGCATATATGACGTATCACATTGCACATCTTTCCATGCACAAGGTTGTATTTGATGATACCTTTATTCTAAAAGGGCACAGAAATCTGTCCAGTCCAAAGAGATTATAACACAAGAGGGCGTAGTCCAGTGGGGAGGCAGCCGCGCGAGGGAGCTGCCATTTCCCGTTGTGGGAGCCGCCATTGCACGGATCCTGGCAGCGCACTGTTTAATGCGCTCGACTTGAATATTCGGCGCAGTGACCTTGCGTTGTTTTATTGTGACGTCACAATGGTCATGTTTAAGCGTCATAATGGTGCTGAGGTTGTTTAATTTTATGGCTTGAGTGGGAATGTACGCGAAACAAACGTCATAATGCTCAAGTACTGTCTAGTCTACACCCAAGTTCCCACTCTTTATTTTGCGAACAACAAAAAGGTCTGGACTCTACCAAATGGTTCAAATGATATGATACCATCGTAAAAACTAATATTCAAACAAATAAACACATTGAGATTCTGAAAATGAAAATGTGTAATGAAGAATAACATATCATTCCAGATATGATATGAGAAGATATGACTTGAACGTAGACTTAGATCCAGTGCCAGGAGCTGAGTGTGCGCTCCCTCTTCAATTTTGGACGCACTATTTGTACGCACGCGTATGGCGACTACTTACTCTATAGGTATAATCTCTTTGGTCCAGTCATACAGGTTCTGATTTGTTGAGCTATTGTTGTAGTAGGCCTAAGTACATTATACAACTGTACTATCCCCGCTTTGCCTTTATACTGTATGTACAGTTGTACACTGCACATACGTACATGATTTCGCGAAACTGAGAATGATGGACTGTGAAAAATAAAATCACAGTGAACATTAAATGCCCTTGTAACTTATGACCTTGCAATTGACCTTTGACCCTTGACCCTCTTAAGACACCATCTCAAAGTGCCATGGACTCACTCTGAATACCATAGTGATGATGCTAATAGGTGTGTAAGGTGGATAATTGCACACCCTGACAACATACCAGTGTACAAATTGTACATGTAGATCCTTACAGTACGTTCAGAAGGAGATCCAAGATTCAAGGAGATGTAATATGTCAGATTCATGTTCACATTACACTGACCCATTCCACATGTGATCTACCACACGTACAAAAAGTGTACAAACACTGCACAACGTTTGTATCAAGAATACCTTGCATGTATTATGGCCTATAAATAATCCCAGTTGCCACAGGGGTCTCTCCAAGAGAGTGCACTGTATGAGTGTATCCAGAGAAGCTCCGGAGGGACATTCAATGTACCTTCATTAGCAACCAACCATGATCCTTTCACATGACCGCTTCACTCCCGGCTAGATAATCTAGGACACCTCTGGCATGCGATACCATCATTCGATATACACCTGGCTGCCTAAAGAAGGTGGCAGAGAGGCCCCTTATACACATGTACTTCTCTAGCCCAGCAGAAAAAAAGACCCAAAGCAACACTGTAGTGCAGACCCCACAATTTAATCAGGACACACATACCCAATAATTTATGGAATGCTCGGCTGCTTTCAATGGGGCAAGATGAGGGCATCACTTTGAGACCACATGTCTAACCATCATGAATACTATAGATGTACAATGTTAATTGTATTGTACAATAATGTGCATATAATGCACAATGTAAATCATCTGTTCGCTGATACCAGCCTGGTTCCAACTTTGTCCCGCTACCTAGGGGCGTAAATTTCTGACCTCTCTTAATTAAACTGGGACAAAGGTCTTGTACTCTTGAGTCGTCATCGTAATCAAGCTGTGGCTGCTAAATTCTGTCATGCCTACAATACTTAACTAACCAATACAGGGGCCCATCTGCAATTTGACCCTTTTACACTGTAGGTCAACTAAAGAAGTATACAACAGCTCAAATGGAGAAGATAACAACAAAATTCATGAATTTCGCCATGTACTGTAAAACGAGGAATGTTAGCGTGCATTTTAATTTCATGAATTTCGCGAGCGCCAAGATTCGCGAAATCAAAATGCACGGTGGCAAATTGCAAAAATTTCATGCCACGAAAAAGGCCATCGGCTCCAAATCACAAGAATTTCGTGCCACGAATATATCATGTTTTACAGTACATCACTGCAAGTAAATTGTACATGGAAACTTGTGGAGCACACGAGAATGACTCAATACCTTTGAAATCTTCCTGGCAAACTAAACTTGTACCCAAACATTATTTGCAAACCATGACCATGTCTTTGTAAACACATCTGTCACCACAATGCACAACTCTTGCCACACACAGGTTCCCCTTCTTAGACTTACAAGTTACATTGTTCAACTCACATAGTGATTGTTGTGATACTACAGTGTAGTAAAGTTATTGTGTATGCAACAGTACACAACAGGCTTTCCCTTTGGTCCAACTGCTTTACACCTTCAAAGAAGCCTTACATGTACAGTACATTGTACTTTTCTACAAAAATTTTTTCTATTCCGATATATGATTTTATAGATTACTGCACACACAAAAAAAAATGATGGAAATTGTTTCTAATGGCTCTTTTGGTCATCCCACTATGCGTTGAAAATCTGAGGCATGAAGGAAAATTTCAACCCATGGGCAAGTCAATAACAAAGAAGATCATCACTCTTAGAAATAGTCAGTAAGGTAACCATTGGCAAACTACAGTAAATGAGATTCTTTGTAGTGCTCAATTGCCTTAGATGTCATAATGAAAAGAGCATTTTACATTCTGTGAATTCTATGAGATCTCAGCTATTAATACATTCATATCACATTAATACTTACATCACATCTATCTTCAAGGGTTATCATTTCAGAATTGTGCAATAGCTATTTTGACAGAGTCAGTGCAAGCGCACATCATTGGCACATAATACTAGTACATGCTTCAGGGACTAAAAAATCTGCTCTCCTGCATCCCCTACGGAAATCCTTCCTTCCTTCCTTCCTTCTTTCCTGCACCATAGATTTATGTAAGGCAAACCAATTATAATTATGTCTGACTAGTGAGGCTGATTTTGATCTGGCTGTAATACTGTAACATTTCTGTGGGAATCCTGATGGCAGCCTCCACGATCAGAAAGACGATCCTTGCCGAGCCGGATGAGCTGAAATTTGCTGACTGCAATCTAAGTACAAATATGATGATTTTGCTGACAAGCTCAGCTTTAATAAAATTAAACAGAGTATTATGTTATTTTTCCCCTGGGCGAAAATGCAAAGGTACATGTCAGATCTCTGATATCTGGTACTGCTCAGTACACTGTTTGTGTCTAACTAGACTTTCAGCATACCTTGTATGTCAGCACCCTCAAAGGACAAGTTCACCTTCATAGACATGTGGATTACGTGAATGCAGCAATATTACATTGTAGTAGAACACATCAGTGAGAGTTTAAGGAAAATTAGACAACCTGTTCAAAAGTTATGAATTTTTGAAGTTTCTGCTCAGTCACTGCTGGATGAGAAGACTACTTCAGCTTGTGATGTCACATGTGTACAACAATGTAAAGAAAATATGAAGAAAATTTGACATACATCCATGTATTTTCACTTTTCTAGCATATATACACGTAAAGGAATGCTTGACTTGCCTCTTTCAGAAGGCAGGGGGATATTACCCTTAGCATACATCAGTGACAGGTTGAGGAATTGTGCACTTAAAAAAAAAATACCGGTAATAATAAATTTTGTAAAATTCTCCTTATATTTTCCTTATATTGTGGTAAGCATGTGACATCATACACTGTAGTCTTCTCATCCAGCAGTGACTGCACAGATAATTGAAAAATTCATAACTTTTGAACGGATTGGTTGATTTTCACCAAATTTTTACTCTATGTTCTAATAATATTGGTTCATTCACTTAATCCACTTGTGAGGGTGAACTTGTCCTTTAATATTAAAATTGATAAGGTTTGATTTATCCTGGTAATGTTCAGTAAACCATACAGAAAATTAAATCATGGGCACTTTGAGGCTGGATGCTTCATCAGCTCGGTGAGGATGTTTTCCCTCTATCACGTACTGTAAGACAAGCTCATGAAGCATCCAGGATAGAATGTGAAACCGTTCTCCTAATTAAACAGAAAGTTGGACAATATATATGCAATGACTGAACTCAATACCTTTGCTAAATATATAACTTAAAGTACATCTGAAATAGTTTTGAAGAATTTAAAAGAAAAAAAATGAATGAATAGATAAGAAAAATCAACTGTGAGGGCAGCTTTATGAACCTATTACATTGATTGTTCAAAGACTGACCAGTAACACAGGATGAAAGGGTTGGTCTTAACTCTCTTTGTGCATTTAGCGCCGACTGGCACAGAAAATCCCATAGCATTGTACACACTGACCAAAGTTCCTGGCACAGAAAGGGTTAAACGGAATATTAAAGGCATTTTAACATCAAACATGACCCGGTATGTACGATAAAGCATACAAGATTTACGCATGTTGATAGACACGTACACAAAAAATTGGGAAGCCAGATTACTGCACAGTTGGATGGATACAATTCAGCACATGACCAACTTACAAAATACTTGTACATGTACAGAATTATGATGAGGTTTCATCAAGATGTAGGAATTTTTGATGTTACATAAAATCACACGAAGACAAAAACATACGGCATGTTGCCGAACTGGGGATGACATGATGGGTACTCATTTACTTTTACTGCAGAATCTGGAGTACATACAGACTGTACATTATGTATTCACAGTGCATACACTTTTTTGTATTAGCACATCTATCATGCCATTTACCTACACTTTGTACAGAGTATTTCACTCTATGACTTGACTGTCATTTTACAGAATTAAATACTACAATCCATCATGATATGGTGAAGACTTGTGTACGTATGTCAACTATGACACTGCAGAGAACATGCATCAGTTACAATTATAGGTTGCACTTTCAGAAATGCAGTACGGTGCACTCCCATTTAAGTAACGAACACGGTTATGCCTTGCAATTACAACGCACTCCAACAAAGAAATTTGCATTTCATCGACGCATCACTCTCAACCTCATGACAGATAGCATTACCATTATTCACAAAAGCAAAGTGAAAATTAGACAAAGCAACTTAATAAAAAAATTAACAAAATGACAGCAACTGTTATTGACTTCTTTAACACAGAGCTTGGTCTTACCGTGCAAGGAATCCTCCCAGGCCCTTTTTCTTTGGTTTGGCTCCTGCTCCAACAACAGATGCACCCGGAGGATGATCACCATGCTCCAGGTTAACCTCCTCAAATTCAACTTCATCCTCTCCCAACACCAGACCATCCGCGAGGGCCTCATTGAGTTCGTCCGTCGCTATGGAAATGTTGGAGGAGAAATCGGTGCTAAGGCTGGTGGCAGTGCTAGTCCTACTCCTAATGGGAGTGCTGCCACTGTCATTCTGAAGACTAAATGGGGCGCCCTTCCCTGCGCCCGTTTCATCTTCGCATCCTCCTTCCTGCAAAGAACCCGGGTTGCTTCCTGTCAGCTTCTCGATGGGAGTTGATGACATCGATGTCGTCCTCCATGATGCAGATGATGGTGTGGACTGAGAACTTGGCTGTGAGGCAACACCTAGATTGACATCCGATAAACTCCCTTGGAAAAACTGTGGCCTGCTTAATTCTGACTGAGCATCCTCCCATACCTCTGTCACATCTATCGTGGCTGGAGAGCCATCTCCCTTGTTAAGGTTTTGGACGATTTGTAGGGGGCTTGTCGGGTGCACCGGCGTCATCTCCACATCTATGGTCGCCAGCTCTTCGCTCTCTGGTTCAAACTTTGGTGATGCTTCTGTGGCACTTGATTCACCCTCATTTACAGCATGTGGTTCTGTACCACAGGCATCATCGGTCTTCCCTTTATCTTGGCAACTTTTTTCACGAGGACAACCATTACTTTGGTTGCTGCATTGCCTAACTTCACTCTGAGAAGAATCGTGGTCTCTGCTAGTACTGAGTGCATGATCACATCCTGTGGCACCATCACTTTTTCTCACACTGCTAGAACTAGTTCTTACTTCCGCTATATTGTGTGATTGTGCACTTTCTGCTTCTTTGCTATTGGAACGAGTATTGGAAAATGCAGGAACATTTTGTGTAATTCCATCAAGGCATTCACCATCTGCAGAATCCACACCATTGTTTAAGTTGATTTCAATGTCGCACTCAGTGGAGTTTCTGTGTGAAACTAACACTGTAGCTTTCTCCGACACACCTCGCTCACTTTTTATGTGTGGAGTTTCGAATATGATTTCCCTAGACCCATCGTTGATTGAGTTGGACATGTTTCTCACATGATTAGCACAATCCTGATTTGATATTGCATCCTCATTGTGTAAATCTACTTCACAAGTATTATCCCTGATTATATTGCATGTCATGGTCGCATTTTCACCCTGGGTTTGTCCACGTTGAAAACCAATGCCCCTATCTTCTGACGTTGTTTCTCGCTGCAATACAGCAACACCCATATCTTCGCTGTGCAGCAACGGGCAGTCTCCGGCGGTTGAGGCAATACCGGTCTGCTCCGTACCTACAGATGCCGGTAACGTAACACCCGTAAATTCATGTTTATCCTGGACTACGTTGGACCGTTTTGTGACGACAGATTTTGACCTCGAATCCTCAACATACGCTTTCGATTCTCCGACATTATTCAGAACTATACGTCCAGCACGTGACTGGTCTAGAGAGGATTTGTTCATGGTTTCTTGAACGTTTCCTCATTAACTTCCGTATGCCATTGTCCCTGCGAAGTCACCTTCCTTTGAGCTGTACCGCTGTTGTGTTGTTGCGTTCTCGTTCATTGATGTACCGGTAGGTCCGAGGCGAGTGAATCTCGGTGCAGTGGTAAGGTAATATATCCACGTAATATATAATACGTTGAAGCAGCCGGTCATCCCCAAAACACAATCAAATTTTAAAGGCAATATTTCCACTCTTCCTGGCTTGGATCTCAATGATTTCTACTGCCTCAGACACGTGAATATACGGAAGGCTTTTGTGTCTCAAAACACACGTTCAAGCGTTAGCCTATGCCATAATAACACACATTTTGGTACGTTTCTGTGCCGAATCGGGGGCGTATCCGAGTGCGAGCATTCTCTCAATCAGCGATGTCAAAATAGAGAGCCGATAGAGGGCAAAGTTCAACGTGAATTTTTTCAGCGGAGAACGTGAGAGAGCGTTTGCGTAGAAATGATTCATGATTATACTGGCACAATCACGGTTTACTTGCTATAATTATTTTCACTTCACTTTAAGTGTACTCTTCTCAACTTTTCTTGTATATCAATTCCCGGCTTTTTTTGTTTTCTCCTTTCACGACAGTTTGCAATTTGTTTGTATTTGTTCTATTGATTTATTCACTTTTTTCATACGTCTTTATTCGTTATCTATCTATTCATTAATTGTATCATTTATTCATTTGTTTGTTTATTTAATTATTTATTCATTTATGTATCTATGTATCTAATTATTAATTCATTCATTCATCTATATATCTTTCTATCTATTCACATCTTTTTATCAGCAGGCCCTACAGTTTTGCACATGGGTCTAGTTATTCCAAAATATTATAGGCCCAAAGAACCCTCATGGGGATAGTAATTCCACATGTACTACGAGTGATTATGAAACATCCAGTTCAAAATATTTTCATTTTACTATATTTTCAAATTCAATTTCAATTTTCTTTTCGTATTTCTCGATGGAAAATATCTGGTATATAACAAAATATAATAATACAAAATGTCCAGCTTGGATATGTACATGAAGAAATAGGAATACAAAAATAATACATGACGGTCGATGTGTCATTTTCAATCAAAGTAAAGGATGCAAAGAGAAAATGGAACCTACAAAAAGCAAAGCTTGTTGAGTGTAAGTCCCAACAAAAGCCTAGTGAGGGGAACAGGATGAGGAGCACGGGTACAACAGATAAGACCAAAAGTAAGGATAAACATGGAAATCGGACTTTGCATAAGCCTACATTTTCGGAATGCAGCAGCCAAATAGTACCACAAAATATACCAGGAGCAAACGGGGGCCGCTGAATTTTTTTTTTTTTTTTTTTTGGGGGGGGAGGTGCTATATGAGACGGGGGGGGGGGTTCAAGGTCGAAATTAATAGGATTATACACCCCTCGTGCTTACTCTCTAAAAAAATCGAGTGAAAATATTCACTCTTAAAGGAGTGAATACAAAAAAGAGTGAATTTAGAGTGATTTTGGAGTGAATTTTGAGTGAAAATGTTCATTTTTATCACTCGTTTTGGAGTAAGAGAAATGAACAGTTTCACTCAAGATTCACTCCAATTTCACTCTAAATTCACTCTTTTTTGTATTCACTCCTTTAAGAGTGAATATTTTCACTCGATTTTTTTTAGAGAGTACACTGGACTGGAAGAATCTAAATACGAAACCTTTATAGAATATTCGTCAAGGGGTGTTGTGATGCACTTCCCCTCCCCGTTTCTTTCTTCTTCTTTTTTTTTCTTGACAAGGCCAAAATGTTGGGGGAAGGGGGTGAGGACTGCAGCCCCCTCCCCTGTTCCACGGCTCCTGACAAATAAAGGGAATCCATACTTTTTATACAAAGTAAGATATTGTGAAATTTCTTTATATTTTCCTTATATTGTTGTCTTCTCATCCAGTGTTAGCAGCACTGAAACTTATGTTATAACTTTTGAATGGACTATAAAAGGTTGTCTGATTTTCCTCAAACTTCACAAATGTGTTCAACTGATATTGCTGCACTGACTCACTAATTCCAGATGTATATAATTCCCGTTGTATATAAATCCCGATGTATAAAATTATGTATTTGGGTATACAATGCTGTCATTGCTTCTGTGTTTCCCTGTGAAATCTTTCCTTAGTCAAAATCTATAATAGTGAACTTATTGCATGAGTCACTGCTGTACAAAATTGCGTGTTTGTTTTTGTTTGGTAATTGGGTTTTTTCGGTGAAAATAATGTTAATTGTTTTATCTTTCTGGTTTATGATTCTATTTTGCCTTTTATTTCATATTTTATTTGAGTGAAGTGCGCTCGAACACTCATGGAAGGTGAGTCATAATAAATTATAAGGGACGCTCTTCAGAACTGAACAGTCTGTGACTATATATGAACTAGAATAGCACCCGCCGACGATGTTTATTTTGGGATATAATACACTCAGCAAAAGTCGAAAGTAAACACTTTTTCAAGTTTATATTTCTCGTAGAATATTTGGCTAAAAGTTAATGTATTATTATATACCATATTATTATGAAAGATTATTTAATTGGCTATCAACCTGATAGCTCGATTAAAACGGAAACTTTACGCATGAGCGAACACCTTTGTTTTTCTCTTCCAAGGCACAAAGGTAAAAATTGCAGAAGTGAACAAGTTGTCATTCATAATGAGTAAGTGCTCATCCATGCAACAATGAGAACAAAAGACAAATTTAACACAATAGAAAAACATGAATTAAGCTGCAAATATAAACCTATGATCTTTATAATATCTTTGAAGTCTAAAAATTTAGAGGCTAAAAATAATAGATGAAAATGAAGAATCTTTTGTCAAATCTAAATTCAAATGAAATGAGGGAAGAAGCAATAATTAACAAAAATGGTAGGAATTTGAATTGATTTTTCAAATTAGGAAAATTGTAAATAATATTTGGTTCTTGAATTTGTCTCATGGGTTCTTAAATTACTAAATTAAAAGAATCAAATAAAGATATTCTATTCATTTAATCATCTTTGTTCCCTTGCTCCCTATATCATGGGAAATTTGAGTTGATATGAAATTCTTATTTTCCCCCTTTAGTTTCCCACTTTGATTTTGTTTGAGGTTATAAAGAGATAAAGAGAGCGGAAACTTATTTTTGCTATTTTATTCATGTCTCTCATTGTGTTTAACTGGTCTTTTGTTATATATCCTTATCTTGAAGGGCATTTGTAAATGAAAATGAATCAACATTTCAATTTTTGCAAATTTTACTTTTGTGCCTTGGAGGACAAAAACGAATGTGTTCACTCATGCGTAAAAATTCCCTTTATAATTGACCTAGTAGGATAGCCAATTAGATTATCTTCAATATGGTATAATACAATGATTTTCATCAAAATCTTCTGAACTCGAAAAAGTGTTCACTTTCTTCTTTTCTTTCTTTTTTTTTCTGAGTGTATTTTCCTATACTACAGTACACTGTATGTACTTGTCGAGAGTGATTTCATTAAAAAAATCGTCACTCATTTCCCTTAAAATCAAGTTCAAATGTGTCTATATACATGGGGGGGGGGGAATGATATCAAGCCCTGTATTGACTTTGAACAATTCACAGGAATTCTGTATAAGGCGATGCACGAAATAGGCCTATCATAGTATAATGATGCATGATGTGGCAGTACGCAGAAAGTTACAATTACGAGTTACGAGCAGGCGGCGGGGTAAATAGGGTTATAGATATTATCGCTCGTATTACTCTATATAAAGTTAAGACCTACATTATCTAATGAAAATTATTGAAATTCCACAAAATAACATATTGTGTAATATTTGTGTATAATAAATTATCAAGTCTACATATATAATGTTTAATGAAATTACTAGTTATGTATTGTAAAAAAAAATACCGTAAGGCCTACAAAATACTCAAATCAAATGAAATCAAATCAAATCAGAGGTTAGACAGTCTGTCAGCTCATGCTAAACGAATTTCGTCCACTGTATATTAGGCCTACATAAATGGTGAAGTGAGAAAATAAGCGTTTGCCGCTGTATTTTATTTTATTTGTTATTCGTTATGTCATTTCGGTTGCATTAACGTTTGATGGCGCTGTTGCAGTGGATAAAAGGATAAGACTCCCAACTCCCGGACTTGAGGACCCAAGTTCAATTCCCGCCCAGCGCTTTATACGTCCTTGGACAAGATGTTTTTGACCCATGACATAATGTCCCTCTCAACCCAGGTGTAGGCCTTATATTAAAATGGGTTTAACCTGGCAACGCTCGGGTAATGATAATGACAGGGCCCTCTGATAGAGCAGTGGCAACACTGAAGAAGCTACCCTGGATAAATGAGACCTTTTTCTTTCTTCTCCTTCTTCTTCTCCTTCTTCTTTAATTCTTGTTATCGTTTTATTATCATTTATCATTATTGTTATTATTATTAATATATCATTATTATTATTGTTATTATTCTTATTATTATTATTAGTAGTAGTAGTAGTATATTATCATTGTTATAATGATAATAATAATAGTAATAATGATAATAATAATAATAATAATGATAATTTTATTATTATTAACATTATTATTATTATTATCATTATTATTATTATTATTAACATAATTATACTGCATTGAATATACAAAGCACTTTTAGGCTCACATGATTTTTTAGGACCATGTCCATTTATTTTCCCTTTGCAAAAATGTAACTTGTAAAAAAAGCCGCATTTTCTAAATCAGTATAAACTCATTCATTCTCAGAATGGTATAGGTGAAACTGATTCTATATTATTGTCCCCTCCCCTATACATTGTACATAAATTCATACTTATACTGTATTTGTCATCCGCTATATTCTACTGAGATTCTTTTTCTTTAATTTGCAGAGTTACAGCAATTTTCTGCGAAGGCACTTGAGTTAACATTATAATGGCAAGCTGTGTGTGTGTGTGTGTGTGTGTGTGTTTTCATTGAATACAAGGTCATGATGGACCTCGATTTCCGATATCCAGTGTCTTTTGAACTGTCTTGCAACTATATAAGTCCTGCATGTGGTTTGGCGTCTTTAGCAGCGCTCACTTTGCAGCAGCGACAGAAGTGTAGTGACAGATTCCATCACGATAATGCCACGTGTCAAAATGTTGAACAAGATGTGAGGAACTTGACAATTAGGAAACAAGAAAGTTATTTTCCTCAATTGGATTGTTGCGTGATTTCATAATCTATTACGATGTATTTGAAAGTGCTCCCTGTCCCCCACCCCCTGCATAACGGCCTTATTGAACCCTAGAGCCATGTAGGTGTAATGGATATTTTTCATAATTCATGGGGGACATCACACGAATATGCTTCATAATTTTTAAGAGGAAACTTGAACTTTGAACTTTGAACTTTATTGTAAAACACACCTTTTGGCCCCAACTGGGCATAAAGGTTTAACATTTTATATACAAGACATGAGTAACAATGAACAGATATAACACATATACATATTTACATGATGTCAATATTCTAAAAATGGTTCAAAGTAATAGCTACAACTCGAGCTCAAACTTTTAAATTCAAATCACTGAATGCCAACCTACAAAAATTAATACTGTAATTAAGACTATTTGATTTCCTATTGGCTTAAAGATAAAGTTTACATACACTTGGACTATACATTGAACATTTTGTAAGTTAGGGCCGAATGCATAAAACAAGCAATTGCTTCAAGCAAAAGCACAAACTCGTCTCTAGCAAAAGGTCGAGCTCAAGCAATAATTGCTTAACCATATGCATAAACCTTTTGTTTGTGCGTATACCTTTTGCTTGTCCCGCCCAAGCAATAAATTGCTTGCGTTTTCAACAAAAGGGACGTCACGCCTGTGCGAACACCAGAACAAAGGCGAGTGTGACAGCATGTACTAGTAATTGAAAGGGCATGTGTGTGTGGAAACATTTCCTGACATAGCAGAAGAGCTATGAAATGACACTCCAGACGCACATAACACTGCCAGATCGCACGAGGAGAGAGGTCTCCCTGCTCTCCACCGAAGTCAGACATCCTACCTGTTTTTCATCACATTTTGCGTGCTAACCTCTGGACATTCCCGCTGTTGAAACGAAAAAGTTTCTTACACTTCTTAGGAGTAACTTCTTGTAGATTTATACCACTCCTGCACAATTTAGTGTGGTCTTTCTTTTATGAATATGAAAATGATACTTAAAAGGGAACATTCCAGTTAAGCAAAAGCTCAAGCTCACTTTACAGGGCTTGGAAAATCGTAAGCAATTGCTAGCAAGAACAAGCAAAAGGTATGTTTTATGCATACGTTTTTAAGTAAATGCTTGGTCTCGAAGCAATTGCTTGCCGGCTGCAAGCAATTGCTTGTGCTTGCTAGCAAAAGCTTCTGCTCGCAAGCAATAATTGTTTGTTTTTATATGCATACGGATTCGAGTAAAAGGCTAGCACAAGCAATTGCTTGCGTTTATGCATTCGGCCCTTTATCATCATTAAGCCATTTTTTGATAATACAGTATAATTCTAACAAATACAATAGAAAAGAATAGTTATCTTAATAACAAGGGGACACTATCAAGCTGGCAGGGGAGGGGTTGGTGGTAGGGGAGATGAGTGGAGAGGTATCAGCTATTACTAAAAGTAGTGGGGTGAATCAATTTGGGCCGAATGCATAAAACAAGCAATTGCTTGTAAGCAATTGCTTCAAGCAAAAGCACAAGCTCGTCTAGCAAAAGGTCTAGCTCAAGCAATTGCTCAAATCCATATGCATAACCTTTTGCTAGTGCTTATACCTTTTGCTTGTCCCGCACAAGCAATTGCTTGCGTTTTCAACAAAAGGGACGTCACGCCTGTGCGAACACAAGAACAAAGGCGAGTGTGGCAGCATGTATTTGAAAGGGCATGTGTGTGCAGAAACATTTCCTGACATAGCAGAAGAGCTATGAAATGACACTCATAAATGCACACACAGACGCAAACACACAACTACACACACACTCCACATATCACTAGCTGATTCCCATCACTGCTTACAGTAGCCCGGATCTGCCAGATCGCACGTCATTTGCACGTGGTGAGAGGTCTCTTTGCTCTCCACCGAAGTCAGACGTCCTACCTGTTTTTGATCACATTTTGCGTGCTAACCATTGGACATTCCTGTTGTTGAAATGAAAAATTTCTTACTCTACTTATGAGTAATTTCTTGTAGATTTATACCACTCCTTCACAAGTGTGGTCTTTCTTCCATGAATATGAAAATGATACTTAAAAGGGAACGTCCCAGATAAGCAAAAGCTCAAGCTCATTTTACAGAGCTTGTAAAATCGTAAGCAATTGCTAGCAAGAACTAGCAAAAGGTTTGTTTTATGCATACGTTTTTAAGCAAATGCTTGGTCTCTTAGCAATTGCTTGCGGGCAGCAAGCAATTGCTTGTGCTTGTTAGCAAAAACTTCTGCTCACAAGCAATTGCTTGTTTTTATGCATACGGATTCGAGTAAAAGGCTAGCACAAGCAGATTATTGCTAGCGTTTATGCATCCGGCCCACTGTATACAAAATAATGTGGTTATGGGAAGGCACTGTATTTTCGTGGTAAAAAAAAAAAAAAAAAAAAGGGGGTTGACTATGCATGCTATATAGTGGAATGAGTCAGTGTACGCAAAATAATGTAGTTATGGGGAGGGCACTATATTCTGGTGGTCGGGGGGGGGGGGGGGTGTCTAGGGCGGCGTTGAGGATCTGAACCATGCTCCAATAGCCTCAATCATTTTACAAAGCTTTAGCAATTTCACCTTACTTTTACTGTTTTTTCCATTTTATGGGTATTTGCAGGGGCGGATCCAGGAATTCCGTAAAGAGGGGGTGCGTTTACAAAATTAAAGGGGGGGGGGCGCACGAACCCCTCCCCCATTTTTTTTCTTTTTATTTCTTTTGTTTCAACAAAAAATAAAGGGGGGGGGGGCGTGCGCCGGTTGCGGTCCTCCCTGGATCCGCCCCTGATTTGGATTTCTATAATCTCGGCAACAAAGCTTGTCTCAAGGGCTTTTTACATTTGCATTTCTTAACCCCGGACTTTCTCTGACCCAGGACTATCGTTAGTCCCGTACCAATTTTTTCAGCTTTTTACACTCGCCAATTAGTCCTGTACTATCTCTTGTCCGGGGCTAAGGAGAAAACTGACCTTTTTACACTCGTATTTCTTAGCCCCGGACTTTCCAAACCACATGAATATTCATAATCACGCTGTGTACTGTACACGTACACGCACACACCGGCAGCACTTGATTACCTCGTTTCTGATTGGTCAGTGAGGGTCGGACTTCGTCTCCGTCGCTTAGCCCAGGATTATTTTTTCGTTCTGTTTACACTCACTTGCTTGGCACCGCAATTGCGGTGCTAACCCCTGCTATTTTGCAGGGCCAGGTAGTACCGTACTATCGGTGGGGCTAGCCCACTTTGGCAAAAACGAGTGTAAACAGAAAGTGGGCTAAGGATAGTCCCGTACCAACGGTGGGGCTAAGGCCCCCCCCCCCCCCCTTAGCCCCACCGTTGGTCCGGGGCTAAGCAAAATTTTACAAGTGTAAAAAGCCCTTTTGAGTATCAAATGAACTACATTCAAATAAACACATGGAATTCATCACCGATTTTGTTTGAGTTACACAGTGGGCATATCCTATCATCATAATTGATATTGCTGTACTTCCCTACATACTACTGGGAGTTTAGAGTTAGCTAAACGGAATTTAGTCAAAGTACTAGCATGCCAATAGGGAGGAAGGAATTGGGAAGACTTGCAGGAGGAGGGAGGGCAAACCGGGCCTTACAAGGGAAGAAGATGAGGAATATCCCCGAAACGGGAAAGAGAAGAAACTAGTTGAGAAGAAAATTAATGTAAAGAGAAATTAGGCTAGAAAGGAGAAGAAAAAGGAAGATGATATAGGAGAGACCGAGAACTAGGGAGAGGTGAGAACAAGAGAGGAAAACCAAGAGTAAACACTCCAGAGTCGTTGCCGATATAAATGGCCGAAGTGACTGCGGGTGTGTATTAAAGTACAATATGGTTGGGTGTTCATCCAAAGAGATTATACCACAAGAGGGCGTAGTCCAGTGGGGAGGCAGCCCACAGAACTCTTTGGACGCACTATTTGTACGCACGCGTATGGCGACTACTTACTCTATAGGTATAATCTCTTTGGTGTTCATCACACCGACCACCTAACGTTTTATTATCAATAGAAACGTGAAAAATCTCACGATTTGCCTGAAATTTTACTCACGTGTGGAGAAAATACTCCGGATTCACAAGCGCGCACTGAAAATGCGATCTGAGGTACGCGCTCTAGATGGCGGCTTCGAACGTGTGGGGTGTCATTTTCTTCGCACTCAGTTGCCCTGTACATTTCAACCGACCACCCTGACAATACGTATCAAGCGCACTTAATGCGTTTTTTCGACAAGCTGCTGTTTTTTTCTAGCAGTCATTTTTTCCCCAATAATATTTGAATATATTTTGAATCCTTCGATATTACTTTTGAAGGACTATGTGATGAATTTGAATTGATTTTCATTAGGAAACTTTTCATCGTAATTGAAATAAATTAGATGAGTCGGTTTGTTTTTGCACATTATTTTTCGTTTCTGCTTCAACTCGTACAGTCGTAGCGGGCGACAAAATAAGTATGTCAAGAAATGTGTAACGTGTGTGTGCACGATCGTACAAGCGGCGGAGTTTATGAGAGAGCGGCATATATAAATGACAATTTTGCGGTCAAAATTGTCAAATTTATTACGGAAGGATACTCTACATCTATAAACAACGAGTCGATCAGCAAAGGTAGGACTAGTTATATGTAGTTACACGATAAATCTTATTCGATTTTGCCTAATTTCGGTAATTTAGAGGGAATACTTATTTATTTTCGCCTAATTTTACTCGGTAGCGTAGCCCAGTGAAGAATCGAACACCGTTGCGCGTAATCCCATGCGTACATTTTCTCGATCTGTACACGCAATGCCATTATAGAGCGCGGTCGGTTGATATGGACCCGGTCGGTGTGTTGAACACCTACCATACTAGTACGATGAAGAGAAGCGCGCGATCGCGAGCTCGCTGGCTGGTTGCCTCTTCATTGCAAAAAGCCATAGTCGAGTCGTGTGGGTGGTTTGGCTGGCATTCAAAGGCGAAGGTGTCGAGCTGGCTCAAGAGGTGACGCACGAGTCGTCGTAATGTAGTGTGTGCATGTGTGTGTGTGTACTAGGCATAGCCCGACGAGTACTCGATCATGTTGTTTTTCCAGTTCTGTGACTGCTGTCTGTGAGCGCAGCGTAGCCGACGACCGAATCGAATTTGTAGCCGACCAACGCTCTTCTACTACAAGTGGTAACAAGGAGGTACTAGAATACTAGAATATTATCGGCAAGTTCAGGCATGCTGGACAGGAGGAAATGATCACTGCACATACTTCTGGACCGACAGTCTGAACATAATCGGCAGGCTTGAAATTCGTATCAGTTATTTTCAACGCAACAGAGTGCTTTCGACTTTGAGGTACAAAAAACGGATGAGATTGATTACGGGATGTCAACAGATATTGTCTTCGTTCTTGTTCACTGGTCCATTTCTTTAAAGTTACTTTGCAAGTGCAAGTGGATTTTGAGTCTTAGTTCGCCCTATTTGGAAAGCGATGCTTTCTTTGCTCAGATTGTGACCAGCAAGCTGCGCTAAAACAGTGATGCAGAATTCACCCCAATTCTAAATAGGATCTAACGTTAGATCAAATGTTAGATCTAACTTTGTTACTCATCTAGAAACCCTAGAAACGATCTTACCGTAGAGAAAGCTAAATCAGACGTTACTTATTGTACGATTGTTCTTGGCCAAGTCAAGTGAACGTCAGGGCAGAACAGTTACTGTAGGTAGACACTCTAGACATAGTTCTAGATTGTAGACTAGCGTAGACTAGATCTAGAGAGAGTCGGGTAGAGAATCTAGCACTAAAATAATAATCTAGTGAAATAATAATCTAGCACTAAAAATATGGTAAAATACATTTGGATTACAATTAGATCTATTTGTGTTTTTATGGAGGAAAAAGGTGAATTAGGAATGTCTTTTGAGAGCGATGAAAATCCTTTGCCCCAGCTGATCTCCGATCGCGGCGCACATTACATGTGATGTGAATGTCTGGTGACTCAAGTACTATAGATGGAGTGTAGTAGTGGCGACTTAATGCCCATGGTAATCGACTTTAGTCCAACAGACGTAATGATGTCATAATCGTCATGCTAAATACAAGCTGCACACGCTGCCTGTCTTCAATCTGGGAGGACGTGAAATCCCTCGAGGACACATTCTCGATTCTTGCGACGGACGTGCCAGAAAATCTGGAGCATGCGCAGTATCATGAAATGACGTCGTCATGTCGCAGTCCAAGTCCTGGATGCGAAATCTAAAAGTCACTATTCCCATGAACCACCATGCACTGCACTCGAGCAGCTTGTGAGCTTTTCTGATCGTATGGAGTGCCAATTGACAAGTTAGGACACGAAAGTCCACCTCACATTAATTTTGATTGGCGACAGCTCAGCTTATGATGCGTTTCAACGTAACACCATGAACACTGAACGATGTTGCGTGCCGTTACTCTCCGTTGCGTTGCAGGATTATCTAGGTTCACATGCCATTGTAATTTTAACCATGATGATTTTAAGCCTGCCTCACACTGCCATTTCTTGAGATGCAAATTGCAATGTCACATTGCAAAAGATTGCCAGATGGCGCACATTTTGAGGTCTTAGATACATGTACAACAGTCTGCGATTTTTGAACATCCTCGCCAGTTACAAACAACAATCGAGTAGATAGTTTTATGCCTCCTTCATTCATCCGGCAGGTGAGGTGTGTGTGTGTATGTATGAACAATTCTGTGTGTGTTTGTGTGTGTGTGCACTTACCCATGGTGGAAAATGGATACATACATTGTACATTTGTACACACAAACTTTACATTTAAACCGAGGACACACAAAGAACCAAGGACGTCCTCGGTTTGGAGACCATTCCAGACGGTCTGTTTTTGCATTTACAAAGGTGCAAGGGTACATGTTTGTAGGTCCTCGATTAATATTACTGTAATAAGTCCTCAGTTGTATGGTAATATACGAATGAGTCCTCGGTTGACAAGATTCCTGCTTACACACAGGTCCTCGCTTATGTGGTATAATTCTTGTGGGTAAAATAGGTCCTCGGTTTCCACCATAGACGCGTATGTGTGTGTGTGTGTGTGTGTGTACGTGTACATTTGGTGGCTGCCTGTAGATTAGGGTGATTGTCAAGTTTTTTGGATTTTTTTTCCCCAGTATTTCAAAGAATAAATGTTGCAAAGGACAGTAGAGGTTATGCCCTCTGCAATACATTAACTAGCAATCCCCTAACTTGAGATAAGATATCCGTTTAAAAAAAAAATCTCGGTTTGCCATTGTTGAGCTGTGTTGAGTTCCACCAAGGAGGTACTAGTACCTCCTTGGTTCCACAGCATCCTGTGCCTGCTCACATGGTGCACTGAAGTGCATTTACAGCAAACAGCATGGTGTACCGTAAGTGCTTTCATTATACACATACACATTTACAAACACACACACACACACACACACACACACACACACACATACACACATACACACATACACACATACTGCATCTCAATACGAAGTCCCACACACATGCACATAGTACCTGAACAAGTGCTATTGAACCCGCCGTGCCTGATAGGTACTAAACTTCACATGCACTGCTTGACAGTTTACTAGGGTAATATTGGGTACTGATATACAAAATGTAGGCCTCTAAACATGTATGATTGCCCCCAAATTTGTGCCAAAATTGCAGGATATAGAATCCTACATACTAGCTTATTTCCAATCACTTACATAAATTTTGAACCAAGTCAGTCATGGGGAGGCAAAGATATCCACGTCAATTTTCATGTTGTCACTCAAAACAACTCACTCTTCATGAGTCTCTATTTGCGATCAGGATGTGCGCTGCCTACACAATCAAATTTAACGACTACAGTATGACAAGTTGAATGTGAAGTCTAAGCTATTAAGTGATGCCTGTAATTTTTTTTTTTTTTTTTGCAATTCGGTTTTCTTGAATTCAAGACATCTACATGGATAGGATAGTACATACACCTGGTCGGATATTTTTCTTACAAACTGTTACAAGCTACAGAAATCCTTACATTTGATTGGCTGAGAGCAAATTTGTCCACACACTTTGTCGGAGAAAATGCTTCATGAAATGCCCCCCTGATGTAGCACTACACTATACCTGCCTCAAGTTTTGGCATGTGAATCTTATCATTTTCTCAAAAAATGCCAAGGATATCATCCTACATTAAAGGGGAAGGCTAGTAACTGATCAGTGGGAATCAGTGGAAATGCTTGGAGATGATTGTTCCAATCCTTATGGGATTCATTCAAGAGTTCATTGTATATCTATTGTTGTGTGAAAATGATTTGCTTCAGAATGGTCTCATATTCAAGTAATGTGCAGTTTAATGCTTCCAGGTTAGCGTCCCTGGTCAGTGACGGAGCATTAATCTGCACATTACTTGAATATGAGACCGTTCTGAAGCAAATCATTTTCACACAACAATAGATATACAATGAACTCTTGAATGAATCTCATGAGGATTGGAACAATCATCTCCCAGCATTTCCACTGATTCCCACTGATCAGTTACTAGCCTTCCCCTTTAAGATCCAGATGTGATAGGAGAAAATAAATTCCATCTTGCTGACACAGGAAATACAATGCAGGGTGGTCCACAACTTGAAATTTGAGCATGTTGCAAGCTCAGAATCTGAGAATATTGCAGAAATTGAATGTGCGCGGAGCGCACACAATGAGTACATAGTACGCAATATTTTGCTGCTTATCTCTCTTTGTGCTGCTTACATTCAATGTTCTCTCTCATATTTTGCACACAAATATCTAAGTACCAGGTAGTTTGATGTTTCTTATGTTATGCACATGTTTTGCACATTTTTGAATACTTTTACTTTGAGCTTGTTCCAGATTCTTGAGGATGTTGCATAGCATGTTGCTGGCTTTTGAGGATGTTGCACAAGAATTTTAGCATGTTGCAGCGACATGCTAAAACCCCTCGTGGACCACCCTGCAATGTATGTGATCTACACATGTAAGGCTGCTGTTGGATCTATATGATGTAGTTCTGCAAAAATTGAGCAAAGCTGTTTGTGCATTTACGCGCACAATTTTATAGCTCAAAGAGCTTTTTAAATAGCAGTACATACATGTATATGTCAGTATTTTTATTAATGTACTGGTCATTCTGCTGGATTAGCGAAGTTAAGTTTCCCCCTTCACTTGTACATGTGTGCAAACTAATGTACAGAATGTAGGTCTTCTGTACATGACTGTATGGTTTAGTTATAACTGATTATGAAAAATATTTTGCGAAGCACATACATGTGCAACAAGTCTATTTGAAAACGTATGCTGATTGCAAACTGACATTTCAAAAGCAAGATGGCTTATGTGCTTGGGTCTGCCTGCCTGTTGTAAAATTTCATAAAATGGCTTTCAGTGGGGAAAAGTGGAATTTAATGAAATAAATATTTCAGCTTCGGAAGGAACAAACGTCTCTTGGCACAAATGTGGACTTCACAAAGCTTCCTTATCCATCCCAGTGATAAGTAGAAACATTAAAGCCCTCTGTCAGTTGAATTGTACTTCTGACCAAGAGATGATGTACGCTTACTGTAGGTTAGACAGAGATCTATAATTTACCTTGACCTTCAGTAAATTTTTTGATGCAATGAAGCATCAATTTTATCAGATTTGATTTTTTGCAATTGCCAGCAGGTGACAGTTTTGTTTGTTTTTGTTTGTTTTTTTAAATCTGAAGTACAGACTTGGGATCAAAGAGAAGATAGCTTTTACCATGAAGCATTATCATGGTTGTCCATGATTTTCTTGAAATTACATATTGCTCATTTTTCTTGCCTTTCATGAATGGTTTTCTTAGAATATTTATATTCAATGCATCTTTGCACAACTTTTCAGTTAGAATCAAATAAATTCATCGACATCTGCAGATAAGTCCTTTCTGTGAATACACCAGAGTTATCAGTATTGAAGAGTGGTGTTCATTTACTATCATTATGTAGCTAATCAAAATCTCACCCCTCCCTATTTTGGAATGAAACATATTGCAGCTGTGAAATGATCTCATCTCATATAGAAGATGAGCTTTATGAGTTTGTCATTATTTTACCAAAATAAATAGCAACATGGTATGCAATGTCTTGAATTTGCATCATGGACACTAGTCACCGTGAATTCTTGCTTGCAATTTTTGTGTGACATTCCCCAGAAACTACCCAAGCAACAGTCTGTTGTGTGTGTCAGGTAAGTACAGTGTAATTTCGATTTACTTTATATTACAGTGTATCATACTTTATTTATGGCTGTTGCTAATTGCAAGCTGCACACACACAGGTGATTCCTAGAATGGGAGGATGCTGTTTGCATTCATGCAGTGTACCATACACGTACATACCGTAAAGATGCATGCAGGTGTGATATTTTTCATCACCACATTATGTTCTGTTTCCCAACCAGGCATCCCAGCCCCCCACCATGGGTAAGAAGAGGAACCTTCGGAAGCCTGTGGCTCTGACTTTTGCGGACACCAGCAACCAGCCCACATCTGGTAGGGATGCAGAGGGAAGCTCCAGTTGGAGAGGCAGTGAAGCACCTGCCAGGGAGCACGGCAACAGGAGCCAATCTCACAACGGGCCTGAGAACAATGAGGATGAGGTGAGAATGAACACCTCCCAACTCCACTTTGGACTTTTGTTGAAACGTTCTCCTTCGAGGGTACCCCAAGGCAGCATTTGGGTTGACCAGTTGCCAACGGGCTGGCAACAATAGAATGGGAACTTTCCCGACAAAAATTTGTGATATTCAAAAGCTTGCTGCACCTAAAACAAAAACAAAATTCACCCATGCATGCGTAAAGCACACACACACTTGTACAGCAATGCTCTGTGTGATTCAAAGCAACCATGGGGTGCACATATTGTATCTTCAACACATGTCACATGCTACATGATGGCACCAATCTGTGCATTGTTCATGTAGAGGGCAACTGAACAGGTGCTCTCAAGGCAGTCAGCCAAAATTTTAAATTTTACAAATTTAGGGGCTTAAACTCAGCAGCAGCAACATAAAAATTGTCACTAGCATTGCCTAGCTTTAGAAGAATAGCTGAGGCCAAGTCTTAGCTTAGCTACAAGTCTGGTAGTGAAGAAAACGAAAGTGCGTGGTGAATTTCCTGTTAATGCCCCTGAGTGCTTTCTGGCATTATCCACTCTTACAAAGATTAAAAAGTTCAGGCTCTCATTGAAATGCAATATCTCTGAACAAAATGTCTGATATGTGTACTGTCTTGATCAACAGTACAAGCTAAGTTTGGCACATCTCTGTGTTAGGTCACCTTACTGCTTCCTCCCCCCCCCCCCCCCCCCCCCCCCCCCCCCCCCCAAAGGAAGGGCCCTGAACTGAAGCTGTCCAATAGTCATGCAATCTTTTTAAGCAAACGTTAGTAGTTCTGGTGGGTTTTTTTTTTTTTTCTTTCTTTTTTACTTTTTCTTAATGACATTTTACTATCCAGGGGACTTTTTTTTTCTTTTTTTTTAAAGTAAGTTCAGAATCTATCCCAAAAGAAAAATTGATGTCTAGTGAAAACTTCTTAGAAAAGTGCAAGCTTAATGTTCCAAATACCACTGTCTCATACAACCAGATAGCCACTTGCAACAATGATGTAGATTAAGCTCACTCAAATAGATCCAAAGAACATCATGATTAGAGCTCTGAATATACATTGTAAGTAAGCAGATTTTAAAACTCTCATAGTTGTGATGTACTCCCCATTTGTTTAATGAGATGTCTCATACATGTATTTTACTTTCTGATCAAGTGTATGTTCGCTATTCTAATCTTTTTCAGCAACACCATTGTGCTCTGCCACTGTAGTCCAAAACTTGAGAAGCCAATGCTTTCTTGTGAAAACCCACAGGGAGGGGTGTTAGATAACACGGGAATTCAAATGGTTACATTATTGCACATCTCATTTCATTCGTCTAGTTTTCCTCAGCTCTTCGCTTATCTGCATGCTGTTATTTTGATGTGAGTTTATCAGAAATAACTTTCGCTTTCGTTTCCATTGTCTTCTCTCTCGAGCCTTGCGTCTGACATGAGGAAGTCTGCATTCCATGTAGATATTAGGAGGATGCAAGGCAAACCCTGACCCCATCCTTTAACAATGATTAGTGTCAGTTCCCACTGAAAGAATCTACCATACTATTAACCTTACCTTCTCTGTGGGCACCTGTGCCATTCCGTAACTTGCTAGCCTGCATGGATGGAGATTTTTGGAGCTACAATGTAGCATTGACTAATGAGAATCTCTGATTGGATCTATCCATCATCTTCATTTACTGTCTGTTGTGGTTCATCTATTACAACTAGTAGCTCATTGTCTTCTAGCAAATGCAGCAAGCTGTCTTAACAAGAGGTTGTAGTGCATATCAAGGAATTGTACCAGTTGACCATCTGACCCAAATTTGACCTTGTGTTTGTGTGTGTGGCGTAACAGCCTGTTGTTTCAGAGGTCTTCACAACATGACATTCCCACCTTCCTGAGACTATCTGCTGGCAGGAAGTGGAACACTCCTTGAAGCTCAATATCATGTCACCTTAAAGGTGGAAAACATCCATATGATACATTGTAGAGAATTTTATTCGAAACCATTGTTTACTAGTGTAACCACATTGCCAAAGTTTCACCTAAACCAGCTGTCAGGAGTTGTCTCAAGAAGCATGGTCTTTCATTTCGTATATGAAATTTCCCTTGAGCACTCCTCAAGTGAAGGGTATTGGTAGGATGCAACAAATCTACTTGCCCACTTGCTAGTGGGGCAACCACACTTTGATACCAAGCAAATGAAATGGTCAAATACCACTACTGGACAGCCTACATGTAGATACCCCAAAATTCATCATCAGGCTAGAAATATGTGGGAATCTCTGTTGGGCTAGGCAGCAACATTTGTTCCATAACACACCATGCTTGCATTGAAAGAAAAAAAAAAGAAGAATGACACAAAGAGAAATACCTTCTGATTGAGACAAAAACATACAATATGAAAACCCAGATGGACTGTACAGCAAGGAAAGTTGACAACATATTCTTGAACAAGGTTAACACTAGTAAGTAATGTTTATTAAATTCTTTGTTTTGCTGAGACAAGTGACTGTATACTTTGGCCAACAGTTGTATTGAGCGTTTTCAGGAGAAATTTGTTTTGTACTATCCAAGTGACCTTCCTCTGCCCTTTGACCTTGAATAAGAGTCTTATTAAATCTTCATGTGACATTTGTGCTGTTCTTATTGCGTTCAAAATAAACCATTATTTTGGGGTCTGATAAGGATCGCGACCAAACATGTATACATTATTTCATGTGCAAAGAGACATGAAGTTGTGCAGTGTGAATGGTGACAAAAAAAAATCTGAAAATGTTACATCCCACAATGCATCCTTCATGTTGCTCCTTGCTATTTTTACCAGCTGTAGCAGGCCATGGTATATTGAATGGCATTGTGACATATTTGTAGTAAGCATATCATTCATGTACATACTTTTAAGCATACCATTCATGTACATGCCCAGATTTTTTGTGGCATGAAATTTGGGCGAATTCAGAGCCGGCGACCTCTTTCATGGCATGAAATTTTGACTTGCCACAGACATTCGATACAAATAGACATGTAGAGTTGACAAGAACTTTCACACACATCTTAATTTCATGAATCATGGCTCTCACAGAATTTCCAAAATTCAAATGCACACAAAAATTTCGGGTTTTACAGTATATTGTTACGGTATTGAGATTACAGTGCACGTACAATGTATATGTACTACATAACAATGATCTGCCTGTTTTGAGATTATCATTTAATGATTGTGATGAGAGGCTGCATTGTTTTGTTGGGTTTTTTTTGCCATTTGCCCTTTGTCAGAGTCTGCATATAGGATTTCAGAATTGACCCCCTGCACTTGGACATTTTCATTCAGAAATATGCATGGTATATTATCTCTCATCTCAGTAGCATAGATGTATCTAGTGATGATAGCATTACATGTATGTAGGTCCAGGGTTCAACTTAGAGCAAACCTTATTACATGAACTGACAGAGATAGAGCTTTGAGAACAAAATAAATATGACTCTTCAAACAGTTTTCCCTAGATATGATATACCAGGTGCATGAACAATTGTATGATAACTTGGGTCATTACAGGAATCATATCAATGAAAAGAGTTGTCGTCATAGATGACTCTTATGGATACTCTTGCATGAGAAAAAAAAAATACACCAAGACAGAAATTACTCTTCAATGAAATAGTGTCAAGCTGTGTTTGTTATCAAATTCCATGAACAGGATTCACTCTTTATGTTGACTAATGACCTACTAAATGGTGTTGAACAGTCTGAAAGCACCAACAAGTATTTGCAATCATTTGATAAGTTTCAAGTTGATTTCAGATGTCTTTTTCGTGGTAATGAAATTATCACTTTTATTTGAACTGAATGCCTCATATCATTAACATTGAATCTGCTTCTTCAGTGCTTGTGCATGCCAATGCATTTACTTTTTTATACCCCCTCCCACACATAGTGTGTATGGGAGTATATAAGAATCATTTTATTTGTTCAATTACAAAGCCTGTGCTTAACAACTTATGTTCAAGCTTTTGTTAGTGAGCTGAGAATACCGTCCAGTCTATCTGTCATTCTGCAGACTGATATGTTTGACATGTTCTTTTACATACAAGTAATAGGAGGAATGAGCTGAAATCATTGCTGTGGCATTAAACGATTTAACATCCTCTCGCAAACAAATGATAATAATAAGTAAATGCAGTTTGCTCTGTCCTATTCATAGAGGACACAGTGGCAGTTGATGGCAAAATTAACGGCAGAACGTACCGGTATTAAATATTGGCTGTTCCTCTACTTTCAGGTTGAGTGTGTCGGCATGGTGAGTAGCAGTACAGCCACAGCAGAGCAGCGAAAAGCACGTCAGACAGAGAGGGAACTGCAGCGCAGGCAACAGGAGAAGGAACAAGAGCGAAGTAAGATTTTTATTTCACTCTCTTTTGCTAAATGTCACCCTAGTAATAAAAATCTATATATTTCTCCATGCTGAAGTAACTAAACTCATTTCAAATTGAAACTTCAGAATGTACTTAGTTTTGATTCTGTTTTCAGTGTGAGAAAAATGTGACATTTCCACTAGGGGCATGGTGAAAAACATGCCATTTCCAGAGATCTTTTGCAGCATTCATGGGACTGACTCATGCTGTTTATTGAGCCACATGAAACATTGACTAAAGAAACATGGCCCTTTAAAAACATGTAAAAGGCCATGTGTACATTGATGTTAAAGAAGTCTCCTGAGTAGGCTAACTCTTTTGAGTAGGTGATCTACGGATATCTTGCTTGAAGGATGCTCAGACTAAGAATTCCAAAATTGACGCCCATCATATGATGTTATCCTCATCCTAATGTACTTATGACAGAAACATGTTTTGTACTTTTGGAGGCTTAAGCACAGAGATAGCTAGAATAGAGTATGTTGAAGACCCCCCCCCCCCCCCCCCCCAAAAAAAAAAAAAAAAAAAAAAAAAATGGAAAAATGGAAAAAATTGTAGAAAACAGTGACATTTAATGCCAGGGATTATTGGTTCTGAGAATGTAAACAAGTCTGCGTATACAGTGTAGGCATGGACACCTGATATATCAGTGATATTCTTTGCCAAAGTGCTCGAAATTGTGGTGGAAAAGGGTGTACTATCTGCATTTGAATTCCTTGATTACGTAATTCATCGAGTACAGAAGGGAGAGTATCACCTTCAACTTAAGCATGTCTTGAAAAATTCAAAGTCAGTGCATTAGTCTCTCTTTTTTTTTCAGAAATCTTTTTAAAGTGTTATTGAATGTGGGGAATGTGGCATTTGGTGTTAGAATAAATTATTGTAAACTCAAAAACTCATCCTTTGTTTCTTTTTCTGTTGCAGTGCTTCAACAGGAGGAGGAAGATTTGCAGGTGAATGGAACTTGACCTTTAAAGTTCAATGTTATGATCAATTACTTCTTGATCATTCTGATAAGAACACATCATTCACAGGGCAGTTGCCACTAACATTATCTGTGTGGGAGTCGAGTTTGTGGTCCTCATCAAATTATGTAAAATATGAATGATTTTCTATGCAGCTGTGTTTATTTAGTATCAAGATGCATTTCTTGAAGAACTATCACCAGCTGGAACTAAGCGTATAGGGCCTGTTAAGATAACAAATACAGGAACATTCTAATAGTAAATAGATTTAGAGCAGATGTGCTCTGTTGCTATTTTGCCTCTTTCATTTCCGTCACTTGATTTCTAAATCACAGCCATTATAGCCATTCATTTGTGTATGAAAGTGCCATGCTGTGTGTTTGATTTCAAGCACAAGAGACCCTACTGTAAAAGCTGTTATATTTGTGTGCAGATATTTTTGAGAAAAAGGAGGTCATAGACATTTTTGCATGATGTTTTTTTTTGTGATATGACACTGAGGCTGTCGTATGTGGACAAAGATGCTAGTAAACTCCCTAGTGTGTGGCAATATATCTTCGACCCATTAGTGATTCATGAAATTTGCAAAAAGTTAAACCCTCATGAAAATAACAGCTCTAACAGTAGATAGGAAAATAGGTTCTGAGATGATGAACCCTTGTGTATGGCTTGTTATATGCTGAAAGTTAATGTTTGCGTGAGGCTTACATCTTCCAAATGTTTCATTTCAAATGCAGAGAGCCATCGAGTTGAGCAGACTGGAAATGCGGAATTCCAGTGCAGCCTTTCCGAACTCAACGAGCGAAGACATCCTTGACGGAGACAGCGGAGATGATCCTGGCAACCAACGTCGTGGTGGCGAGCCCTCACCCCGCGAGGAGGAAGAGCGGGTAGTGTCTGTCATTGGCGAAGCCCAGACAAGCGATCGGACGTCACCTACGCATCCTGGCAGGACTGTTGCGAATAATCTGGATGATGATGATGATGATGAGACAGACATAAGTGACATGGACAATGATGCGATAGAGCTTGGAGAAGGAGGAAGAAGAGAAGGAGGAGGGGGAGGAGGAGGAGGAGGAGGAGGGAGGGGACAGTCAACTCATGACATCAGTGATGATAGTGATGCCTGTTCGGTGGGCTCCTCCATCTTGCAGGAATCAGATGAGGTAGGACAGATTGAGAGTTCCACCCCTGGGTGTCCTTCCCATAGAGGACTCTAGGCACTGTGTGCTTTTCTGTCTGCCTGCCCATATCCTGTCTGTATTATTTGCTGGAATGCTCTATCTATAGAAATATTCTATGGAGTGGAATCAGATCTGATGTAAAGATTTGGAGGCAAAATCTGACGATTTCACAAGCAGATGTCAAGAGTAGATGTTTTTGGGATATTTCTGAAATGTAATGCAGTGACATGAAAGAGAGAAAAAAAAAATCCAGTTGGATGTCAGCATCAAACTGTTTCTAATCAAGTAGTTCATGATCCCCCATTTCCATACAGACATAAATTACAGCTCACTAGAGGTACTTAAAACTCTTTGCCAGATATATCCCAACTTGCAATTTATCTTAGATCTTAACACACATCTTTTTGGATAGAAGAACTAACTCTGTTATTTAACATGAATTATCACGTTGCCGTATGTAATGCGCAACATGATTTTAAACTAGTAACATTAATATAGGAGTGCATGTTATCCTAATCTGTTCTTATCTTTGCTCATTATATTTCTTGAAGGAGATTACCGCCGGACAGCCCGAGGGCCCACCCCGGTCCTCATCCAACTCACCCACTCAGTCCAGCCAAAGCAATGCTGTGACCACGGCAACCTTGACAACGTCTTGGCAACCTCAGTCAAGCTTGGACGTATTCAACATGGAAGCTTCACCAGAACTGTATGCCTTCGATGAAAACGATGGGTCGGAGAGTTCTGATAATGTAAGATGCTTAGATAATGAAGCATGATTTATATATAGGGGGGGGGGGGGGGGGAGTAAGACAGGGAGAGAGAGGAAGGAAAATAGATAGGCATGCAGATGTATACATATTTTTTTGGGAGGGGGGATGGTGAAAGTTGACTTAAAGGTATTAGATATAATGATGATATTGAACGCATCCTGTTTGGTTACATTTAAAGTGCTATTCACTTCATATTCAAATTTGTTGATTAAAAAGTGTGAAATTAAAACAGTGGTAGACGTTTGATTGCCTCAGACCTGAAATTATGCTGTAAAGCTTCAGATGTTTACACTGGACAGTGTATTGGTTACAAATACATCTACATGTACATAATTATGCAAAGTAGATATGGTGGTGATGCCGGTACCTTACAGCTCTTCAGTTCTTTTGTTTTTACACAGCTGTATTAAAGATATTAAGGTATGATAAGGTTAAGAATACATGAGGACATTATATAAAATGTTGAAAGCATTATTTTCCTGTTTATTTCCTTTAAAAAAAAGGGTAGGAAGTTTTAAGAATGTTTGCGTGATGGTCAATAGAAGACTTTTGAGGCAATGCGAAGAAACTTGATAATTTGAAATGGATGTATCCTCAAAGGTCATGGTACTCTTAAAGATATTTCATTTCAACTGAGTGGGTATTTGTGTCTATGTACATGACATGATGCTGAAGCTTTGTTCTGAGTGGAGCTGATGTGATAGGAAGGAAGGGGGGGGGGGGGGAGAGAATTTCCAGAAATCTCTGGTGTGGCTTACTTTATTTAGGTAGATTACTTTAAAGGACAAGTTCACCTTCATAAACATAAGGATTGAGAAAATGCAACAATATTAGTAGAACACATCAGTGAAAGTTTGAGGAAAATTGGACAATCGATGCAAAAGTTATGAATTTTTAAAATTTTTGTGTTGGAACCGCTGGATGAGGAGACTACTACAACTTGTGAGTCATATGCGTACAACAGTATAAAGAAAATGTAAAGAAAATTCAACGTATTTTCACTTTTTTCGCATAATAAAAGAGCACTTGACTTGCCTCTTTCTAAAGGCAGGGGGAATAATATTACCCATAACATATGTCGGTAACGAGTCGGGGGAATGTGTACTTTTTTCAAAGGATGAAATTTTGTGAAATTCTCTTTATATTTTCCTTATATTGTACGCATGTGACATCTAAGTTATTCACACACTGCAGTAGTCTTCTCATCCAGCGGTTACTGCACAAAAACTTCAAAAATTCATAACTTTTGAACGGATTGTCCGATTTTCCTCAAACTTTCAATGATGTGTTCTACTAATATTGCTACATTCTCTCAATCCTTATGTTTATAAAGGTGAACTTGTCCTTTAAATGGAAAAAATATATAAATCCTTACAAGATTATGAGAATTGATTGTGGTGTCTTTCCTCGGTGGTAGACATCTAAATGTTCAGTGTTCTCTTCTTTCAAAAGGAGCAGTATCAGCTACCTGTGACCACACCCAGTCAAGGCCTTGAAGACAGAAGGTAAGAATTGTTAAGGTACTTAGGATGTGAAATATTTCATGAGGGTTTAATTTTCATTACTTTCTCAAGTCCCCAAAATTGACAAATTTAACATCCCACTAAAATGCTACCCTCCTAATATGCGAGATGTAAGTATGAGTATGAGAATAATTGCTCAAATTGCCAAATATGTCTGCAATTACATGTGTATCTGAAATTCTCATTCATAATATTCAGACTTATCAGAAGATATGGTAATTAGACTGATAGCTCACTGATTTGTCATAAGCTAGTTTGGAGTTCTATTTTGCAAATGTAGAGAAAAAGGTCACTTTTACCATCATGGCATGTTGTTTTTTTAAATTCACAGAGATACTAGTAAGCATCTGTGATGTAATAATTATCCAACTAATCCTTATAAATGGTGCTTGTCAGCACATCCACCTGACAGCAAAAGTGGTATTTGGTGATATCAATAGAAAACAATTGTTGATACAGTGGTGCAAAATAATGACATGGATGCTTTCCCAAATGTTAATTGATGGACCATTCTGGTCATCTGGTCTGTGCAAGTTTATCCTTTGTTTGAACATGATCGATGAATTCCATAAATGTTTGTATTGGCAAACGTATGCATATGTTGCTTTGAAAGCAAATGAAGTGCCTAACCATCCGGGAAAATAGAAAGGTCATTTGTATCCATGTGCACATGAGCTAACTCTGAACAGGCTTATTGCAGTATCATTGTATAATTGCAAAAGTCTGAAGTGGGCCAAGCACAATGCAAAATGCCTGGTACATTTGACTGCAGAAGTTGGACCCTCTTTGTGCCACTGAATGAAGACTTACCACAAATTCAAAGAGAACAGATGATCATTGGAAAAGCAATGAACAGTATCTTTCGTGAAGAAGACTGAGGTTTGAATGGTTATGCTGTAAGCTAGTTATGATGCAGAATTATCTTGTATTGCAGGAAATCGTTGTTCCCAAGGATTGAAAGAAAGCCGGGGGCAGTGTCTTAGCAAGGCTTTGTCATTGTTTGGGAAGTTTCGGTTTTGTCTTTATAATCCATAATAGTTTTCTGATGGTTGAATTAGTTTGTTGCCATTTTAAGTGAGTCTCCTGCATCAATTTCTTGATTGTGAGACACATGCAGATTGAAGACATCAATGCAATTCATGTTGTAGTTCTGGACATGTACTGTAAATGAACGAGTGTGTACATGCCAGACAACACATTTTGCAGACTTAAGATGAATATTTGACAAATATTCATGTGGATTGAATAATTGTGAAGGCTGTAAAAGATAAGCGGTGATGGTAAGGGACAGATAGCAAAACAAACTATCCACCTTACCCTACTCTTGAAAATAAAACAATTTACAAAATTTTTGTCTTCAAAATCACACCAGCTTATTCAAAACTTAAAGATCTACATTTCTATGCAAACTTTATCATCGTCTCAGTTTTGATATGGTCTTTAAGAAGAGAATTATGTTTTATACAGCAGAGGTGCTCATATAAAATGTCTTTGTCATTGACTTTAGTATGAAACTTTGGAGTATCTTTGAATTGCCAGTATCATGGCATTATCTGGTATGTCAAAGCCTTGCTTTTGTACGCCAAGTCACGACATTGTGTGACTGAAAATACTTTCAACTTGACAGACTTAAATGTACCAGTAAGTCGTCTTGATTTTTTCTCCAATCAAAGTCCCACTTTGGAAAATAGACGGACAAGACTGAGCCGCCGCAAGAGAAAGCGAGACCAGGAATCGGTGGAGGAGGAGGAGGAGGAGGAACCAGAAGGCTCTCATCGCAGGTCTGCCAGTGGCAGCAAGAGCAAGCCTAAGGCTCCCAGACTTGGCAAGGAACAGGACAGTGAGATCGGCGGTCACTCGGGGTCGGACGTGGAGGTGCAGGTGGATGGCAGTGATGATGAGGAGGAGGAGGAAACGGGAGGTGGGGGGAGTGACAGCGGTCCATCTCAGGAGGCCGGCTTCATCGACTTCCCCAAGCGCTTTCCCGATGGTGCTGGAGCTCCGCTGGTTGACTGCAGGTGAGTGGCCTCAAGGTACTTGCCAGCCAAATTTTGCTTCAAAAGGTTTTTAGCGTAACACTTTTGCCGTCATACCCACTCTTTGCCTATCCTCTATTTGAATTTTGATGATGATGCAGATGTTAGAAACATACTGTAAAACATGATATATTTGCGACGTGAAATTTTCGCTAATTGGAGCCGACGGCCTTTCTTGTAGCATGAAATTTTCGCGAATTGCCACTGGCGTTCAATGCATATAGTGTGCACAAGAACTTTTGTGTGCATTTTAATTTTGGGAATATTTGCGCTCGCAAAATTAGCGAAATTAATATGCAGGCGAACATTCCTCGTTTTACAGTAATTGAAAAAGACGATGATGATGATAGTGAATGTATGAATTTAGCAGACCCAAGATTTTGATAAAAATCAGGCAGACAAACAAACAGACAAACAACAAAACAAACCTTTTTGTTGCTTGCTTTCTTCTATGTTCCATTGGCTGCTGTCGTCTTGGCTTCATGCTGTGAGCAGGAAGGTGAGTGCAGTGTCCTTTTTTTTGTAATTTACAGGCAGTTGACAATGTCACAGATGGGTTGCCCTTTGTATTCATGCCTTGTTGTGAATTAGTTCCAATTGCACTATTTTAGGATAATCACATTTTGTTATCATGTATAGAAATTACATGTCAACATGTTTAGCTCTCAACTGCATGCATAAGAACACAGACATAAGTGCATGAGTGTGCTTTTAATATTCATAAATAAATACTATAGATTCTTTACCTTATACCCTATTTTATAAGGACCAGACAGTAACTACATGTACAACCTGCAACAGTTGCAGATACCCCTGCAGGAGCTGAGCAACAACCAATTAGCTCTGAAGCATTAGAGTGGTTCCTGTGGTAAATCATACTGCAATTGTAGTGATTTCAGTTCTCTTTTTTAAATCAGCCCTAATTGTTTGCCAAGCTGTTTTTTGTAGGATCAGAATTTATCTATTTTATGTTTGAGAATGCAGCTGTGTGAAAAAAACCTCTTAAGCACCTGCACAAGTATTCATTCTTTGTTAATGTCTGTATTAGGCACATTCTTGTTACCTGAATGTAATGAGCTATGGATGATTACACATTTTTTGCCCTCAAAATTTGTAGTACTTAGTGAAGTCGCAAATGATATCAATCTCATCATCCCCCCTTCCAGCCAACTCACAAAAGCCCTTTCTTGCTACCACCTGGGGTCCTGCCAAGTTCCTACACCTCAGTCATATTGAAACTGTTCTGCCAATACAAGCTGAGACTCCTCAAGGCCCAGGCCCTACAGAGGCGCAGGATTGACTTTGCGAAACCAGTGATCACGGGACCACACGTGAAAGACACCATCGTGCATCGAAAGCGGGGACAGAAAATTTTCAAGTGGCAATATTCAGACGAAGAGGACAATGGTAGTGGTCTGGAGGAAGTGCCAAAGGGTTCTGATCAAAGAAACACTCGCGGAGTTCTTGCCAAACCCAAGCCCAAGCCCACAAACTGGGCCATCCCCATGGAAGCGGAGTGCTCGACTGCGGCTGCCACAGCCAGCACCCCTTGTGTGGAGCTGAGAAATGTTACGTCCAAGATGAGTATAGCGGATGGAAGATTCAAGAGTGTAGGTGGTGATGTGAATGGAATCGGTGAAAATGACTCCAGTGCCGTGAGGTTAGGTGATGAGGTGACCAGCTCCAGGATGTTGGTTAGTAAAGTGAAGCCCTTGGGGAACACCAGTGGCTCTCCGGCGGGAGGGGGATGGCGCAGCAAGGCCAACATGGCTGCCAGGAGAGAGAACAGGAGAAGACAATCAGCGTCGGATGACAGTGATACCGATGTGGAGTTGGTGGTTGAAAACACAAGCCCAAGGACTCCGCTCACGGCAGCTGTCTCACCAAGGGTCTCCCATAGTGAAGCCTTGTCGGGGGACTCCTCCAGATCACCTGTGTTTGGGGGGCAGTCCAGCAGCAGACTGGTGAGGCAGCTGTCGGTGCCCGTGAGAAAGATTGGCCTCTGCTCGCCCCGCACCATCCACAACCGGGACAAGATGGAAAGTCCTCAGCCATCATCTCCGAGGCTGAGGCCCGAGGATCCGGGGATGGCTGAAGCAGCGACAGAGAGTGCTTCTGGTGTTTCATCTACTGTGCCTGACAGGGAAGTTAAGCTTGAGGCAACTGTCAGCAGGTTAGATAGGGGGGTGTCCACATCTGGGACCCGCCCATCAAATGAACCCTCTGTGGAATTTAGTGCAGACACAGTGGCCAGTGAGGCTAGAAATCATGCCACCTCTACAAACCATATTGAACAGGGCAGTGACACAGGAAGCCGTGCCAACGCTACACCTCTGGAGAGCGAGAGCTTTGAGGAGAGCCGAATGTCCTATTACAGATCTAGGCTAAAGAGATTGGGCAATGATGGAGACGGAAACGGCATTGCTGAAGTGGGGAGCAGCAGTGTGAACAGGTTGCCTGAGGCTAGTGCCAATGGCAGGACCGCTGCAGCCAGTGATGATGAGGATGAAGGATCGGTGGGGAACAGTGGACCAGTCAATGGTAGTGATCGGTTGGATGAGACCAGTGATGCTAGAGAGGAAAGAGTTATTGATCTGACTCCTCCAGACGGCGATCAAGAGGAGAGGCAAGATGACGAGGAGGAAGCAGATAACAGCCAGCCACTTCTCTCATCTAGAAGTAATGAAGCAGCAGGAGGAACGCCGTCTCAAGAACTTGCAGACAATGTAAGTGTTAATGCCACCATCTTTTGGGCTGATAGAGATGTTGCCTTTCCCTCATTAGCCCTTCCCATGCATCAGTCTAGATTGCCGAGTTTTAAGTTCCTGTAATGTATTCCTGCATAATACAGTAGGGGACTCTATCTTATTTAGTCAAGAACTTGAATTACTTTGACAGACGGTAAGGGACCAAAACCATGAGATTTAAAAACAAACAAACAAAAAAACACACTTTCCCAGTCTTGGTAACGAAGCGAATGAGTGAAAATAATTGTTTTGCATACAAGATTGAGATTTTTTTTAAATTTCTTAACCCGAAATCCCCCCCCCCAAAAAAAAAAAAAAAAAAAACACACACAAAGCAAAACAGACAAACCAAACACAACAAAACAAAGCAATTAAAAAAAAAATTAATTCAAAAATTTCTAGCTTTGTTGCTTGTTTGTTTATTGCCACTTTAGATGTGTAGGGGCAGGGCAGGGAAACATATTTTTGAGTAATGGAGTAAGACATCCCATTTTATTAAAGAACATGAAATATGTTAAGCAAATATGTTGTTTTAATTGGATTGATGTCGAAAAGGGTGGCCTCTTCCAACTATTGCATACTCAGCCAGTTTATCGTTGCAGAGTAAAAGATCTTTTGATACCCAGTTGTAGATGTTGAGCAATGATTTTACTAAACCAGAAGTCTGGGAAGGTTGTACACAGTACATGCCACCTTCAACTTACAAGGAAAAAAATGTGTGATGCAGCTGCATGTCGGGTGATGATCCTGTGCCTTTCAAACCTTCAGGAGGCAGATGATGGCCCGTCTGGTACCAGAGGTGATCCCTTGATCACCGAGGAGAAGGACCAACAGCAGCAGCAGCAGCAGCAGCAGCAGCCGCAACAGGGAGAGGAGAGGGCTGGCGATCAGAGGGAGGGGACTGAGACAGAGGAGCGAGACGGAGAGGCCGATGGGGAGGAAGGCGATGAAGCTGGAGCTGCCGAGGAGGCGGATGCTGAGATGGAGGAGGAGGAGGACGTGGTGGAGGAGAGGGAGGAGAGAGAGGGAGAGGCAGTCAGTAGGGATACAAAGACTGGGAGTGGCGGCATCCCTTGTCCCCTCTGTGGAGACACGTTCCCACTGAACGTCATAGAGGTGCATGCATCAGGGTGCGAAGGCCCCGTCCAAAATACAGGTACTCATCTTACCAGAACACGCAGACATGGTGGTAGATCTCTTGGAGACATGCCTGCTTTGAATTTCTGAAGACGTTTTATAGCAGAGCATAGGTGTCATGTCGTAGCAATAAAAGTAGAAGTACAAAAAATCATGTGAATTTATCAGAAAGGAGTAGTAAGTATTCATGCAGATTGCGTGTGAATGTGTAATTGACTATTTTGATGGCCTGTGAGATTTGTGGATATTAGAAGAAAGAGAAAAGCTTGTGTATGTCTGTTATTCTATAAAGTTGTCAGAGACAAAGTAATTCACCAATCTTGCAGGGATCACCATTGACAATCTCAATATTGAGCCTGTGCAAGGAATGAGATAGCACATCTGGATTTACAGTTCTTTGAGTTTACAATATATAGAGATATTTTGTTTGATTATACAGAGTCATGCTAATTAATACCTACGTACATTCACTTGATAGTCAATCAGGCAGAATAACTTTCTCTTTTTAAATGCCTTCATGCTACCCACATTCATTGAGGCTTGTATTCAATGTTGTACTGTGAAAGGGGAACAAACATAGAAGGAAAACACTCTTTAGGAAGATCAGGTTGGCCTCTAGTGCAGTGCAAGTCAGCAAAGATGGATTAGTGGCTACAAGCAATTTGATCTTCCTCTGTCGTATCAGTGACTCCGCCCAGAGGGGCTCCATCAACCGGAGGGGCGAGGAGTGCCACCTCTCGCCCCCGGGACTCCAAGGAGGAGATGGCAGCGAGGATGGAGATGCTGGACCGCACATCTTCGGAGGATGAGGATGGTGGGGAGAAAGTGACCGTCACTGAGATGAGACCAGGCGGAAGTGGACACCAGTACCGGTTAGAATGAGTCCTATTAGATGCCGAGCATCATATTCCCAATCTTTGCACATATTGGAGGCATTTCTGTTTGTTTGTTTATTCATTCGTTTGTTTTGTGTGTGTTCAATATCTGAGAGGCTGGATTTGAGCTGATAGTACATCCCTGAAGAAACAAACAAACATACAAACAAAATAGAGGTCATGTGTCTGTTAAGTTTTGATAGATATTGTTTGCAAATCAAGCTATGAATCAGATTGAGAAATATAACGAGAAGTTTCATGTCCTGTTCAAATGTATTGTCCAATCATATTGGGTTTTGAAATGTCCCCAATCATGTCAATAGGTCATGGTTATCGGCGCAAATATTTCTTTTACCAGAATTTCCACAATAAAACAGTCATCATCTTAAAAAAAAAATAATGTTTTCTATTTCCTCTGCCGTGAATGGTACCTTAGGTCCCACAGCTCTTTTTCTTTTCTCTCTCTCTCTCTCTCTCAATTCCTACAAATGTGCCTAACTACTATGTTTCATTTTGGAAAATTTATCCTCGGCAGGTTTCTGTAGATGTCTTCATGTATGCCTGCCTTACAAAGTCCCACTCTAAACAGGGATTTATATTTACTGCACATTCAATCCTTCAGAACAAATTATTGATAGTTTTGTCAGTATAACCACCTCCCCCCCCCCCCAAAAAAAAAAAAAAGAGAAGAGGAAATGTTCTTTTAATTACACAAATTATTTTGAGTGTTTTAAATCTATTTTCCAGCATGGCTAGGAAGCGCACATTCCCCAGCTCAGAAGGCACAAGTGACAGCCCCACTTCAAGTGTCGGCAGCATGAGCCACTTTGACAATACCGTCTATGAGATGTTGCGCAAAAACGAGATCAAAATGAGTTCCTTCCCACCTTCCAGGACATCCAATAGGGGTCACCTGGCTGCAAAACGGGCAAAGCTGCCAAACAAGAGGTATGCTGTAGAAACTTCACGATCACTCAATTAGTTTGCAGTTGTCTCCATGGTTGTTCATTGTAGAGCTCCGAAAAACCTAACAGTTAACATGTGATGATGTAATCCTGTTCTCATTAGCTATACCATTGTTTTAAGTTCATGTTTTAAGGAAAGACGGTACAATACTCATGCATCTAATTTTCATGTCAAATAAGGTAGACAAACTTATTTACCTGTAATCTCTCAAAAAGCAGGAAGCTTGCTCTAAAAATAAACTTGTATAATGCCTATCAGGTTACCAATAAATGACTCGACCTTCAGCTGAATGATGATTATTTAGGTTGGTTTCTTTTTTGTCAAAAAGCAGTGACACAGGAGGGACAGCAGTGTGTGGTAAACTAGGTGGAGACACTTTGATACATATGGTATAGTTCTCTCTGCTGTTTGCTCTATAAATTGATTTGAAACATTTGCTTTTTGTAATTAAAATGTTGTATATATGATTTGGAATTCATCAGCCACTCCAAGGATGATGAGACCATCAACATCAATGACGACGATGACGATGATGAGGCGGAGGAGGAGGAGAAGTGTTTCATTTGCAGCAATTTCATCCCAAAGTCGCTCTACCAGACCCACGTCCAGAATGAGCTGGACCGCATGGACAACGAGAACAGCCTGGTGGAGTCCAGCAGCGGCAGTGGGGCCACCAGGACGAGGAGGCAGACGTCGTCGGCCGAGGCGGAGAGAGATGGGGAGGCCATCTCCGGCTCGGCTTCCACGTCGTCGCTGGTGGCAGGCACGAGGCACACCGCAGGTCCAGGGCCCAGGGCACGGAGAGGCCGCCCACTGGGAGTGAGGCAGGAGAGCGCCTCTCGTGGCAGCGGCGGTGGCGGCCGCAGAGGTGTGTTGGGAGAAGAGAGTGAAGGAGAAAGACTCTAGAGGGATGGATACCTGGGGGAAAGGACCATGCCATGCACTCTCCAGGGTTAGCAAGAGTCTCATTTTGAGGATGGAACCAAAATAAGAAAAATTAAGATTTGCAAGCATGTTGCTCAGCTCCTGTCTTGATTGTCACTCATGAAAAAAAAAAAGAAAAAAAAATTGCATGCTTTGTGATACAAGTTTGGTGTTGGAATGTTTGTGTCACCAACTATATCTGGCAAACATTTGCCACTGAAAACTGGATTTGGGCATGAGATTGTTACAGTAGTAGATGCTGAAGATCCTAGTAACCAAAGTAGCCATGTCATTGTACAGACCTCTCTGCTATTTTAGAACTTGAAGGTGCAGCATAAAATGGGACATTCATGTGGATCAGATTGTGATCAAACTAAAAGACCTTACTTTTCCTGTACCGCATGTCCCCCAAAAAGTGGCAACGGACTCTCCGCAACAATAACTTTGAAAATTGTGAATCAATCCAAATACAATTTCAGGGTATGAAACTATAACTTATTACCCACATCTTATAGAAAACCCCATCCAATTTGCTTCAGTGGTCAGAGAAAAATGAGGATTTTTGTAGAGCATTTCAGGAATCCCTTCCCTCCAAATTCTGTCCATTGTTCTTACACATTAATATGCAGTTCCAAGAGCATCCAAGGGCTAAACTTGGAAGAATCAGACCCATGACATGCTTTACAACAATCCACATCTCTCTGTGACCTGTTAACCAAATTGAATGGGGTTTTCTGCAAAATGTAGGTAAGATGTTATATTTTTAGACCCTGAAATATTATTCAGACAGTTTAATCAAATTGGAAGTTATCAATGCGAAAATCCGATTGTAGTTGTTGTTGTTGTTTTTTTTTTTTTTTTTTTGGGGGGGGGGACATACTGTATAGTGTTCACAAAACTTAGGATATTTGTCAACTTGGCAACTGCATTTGCATCACACACCTCTCCCTGATATCTTATTGTGGCATGTCATTGCAGTTGTTCATACTTGTCTTTGTTTGTGCGCGCACACAGACACACACAAAAATCTTCTTGTGATCATAGCCACAGCTTTCTGACTCTGAATGATGCAAAATTAGGAATGTGGTGTTAATTTGAAAAGAAAAGGAAAAACAATAATTAGTGTTGCTGGCGTAACGAGGGCGATGTAGACATTCATATGCAACCTGCATACACTGTATGAGTGAGATACATTATCTATATGACAGTCAGTGTCAAAAGGATCTCACGTTTTAATTGTAGTAAGTTGTGGTAGTGCATGGTACAATTATTTCTTCCGTGAAAGTATTTCACTAGTGAGTGTTGTCAATTGTACTTCAGCATTTCCAAGGCAGCTTGTGTCTTGGCTTTTGTTGAGTTCCAGAATTTTTGTGCTTGCCTTGCTTTGTATTTGTTGTTGTGTTGGTATTTGCTGGAATTCATTTTTTTTTAAATCAATTTTGTAATATTACTGTAGTCTTTGCCCTGTTAATTAAACAATTATTTCTTTCCACAGTGCACTCCTGTTGTAACGAACATGGTTGTAACAAAATTTAGATATATTGAAGTAAGAATTTATGTCCCCAAATTATCATCTATTTTTCATTATGTACTTTACTGTTAAGCTAAAACAAAATTTCAATTTAACGAAAGAAAATCGCTGGTCCCGAGGACTTTGTTATAACGGGAGTGCACTGTACTTACATCCTCTGCACTTTACATGAAAATGCATGAAAAAAAAAAAATGAGTAAATGAAAATGAATCGCTAACATTAAAATATGATTGGAGACAGAGAGTATAGAAATGCAAAAATCCTCTTAAAAATGTAGTGACGTCAAAATGTGTGTATGTCACACGCACCATGACGTGAACTTTGTCGATTGTCGATAGTGATGGTTCATTTACATTGAATCACACTTTGTATGCCATCCTATTGACTGTGGATTTCCTTATATTTTCTACTTTTAAAAAATTGTCATGTAATGTGTGTGGTGTTGTTTAGTATTCTTGCACTAATGGCTCTTGCTTTCTGTCCCCATATATGGATAAATTCCCATCCCAAACAGAATGTTACCGGTACTCGCCCCATTTTTGGCCTATCCACCCAGAAGTAAATGGTAACCCCTCCAGCATGCTGATGTTTGAAAATGGATTCAAGCAGTCTCACAAAGATTATTCATATTATTTAGCTTCTGCCTCATTTATTTGGGGTTTTTTTGTTCGGTTTTGTTTGCATTGCAGGTAGATCTTCTGCCAATGGGAGGAATGAGGCCACCTCAACTACTATGACTATCTCATCATCTGATGAAGCAGTCAGCGGACCGAATTCTCCAAGTGCCCTCGACGAATATCTCTTGGACTCTGATGATGATGATGATGATAATGATGGGCAGGAGTACGATGAAGATGATGAGGATGACCCTTTTGATGCTGGTGAAGGAGGAGGAGAAGGAGGTGGGCGTGATGTCTCCAACATCGCTATCAGCAACTCCCCCATCAAGGCATTCAGAAGCCTCAAGCAGAACCCGCCGTGTCTGATCGACTTCAAGAACCAGTTCAAGGAGGCAGAGCTGGGGCGGACTCCCAGGCGGGCCAGCGGGAGGGGAAAGGCTGGGCAGGGAGGTGGTAATCGGGGGCGTGGCAGGGGCAGGGGCAAATCACGTGGCAAATGGAAGTCGGGTAAAAAGTGGGGCAAGAAGCGGTAGACAATAAACGGATTAGTATCCAATCTTGAAGAAGGTACTTCTGTTTCAGAGCTCATATCAATGGTAGACGATTGGAAAAGACAAATGATAGAATCAATTGCTTGTGTTTTCTTCACAGATAGTAAACAGAAACTCACAATCCAGAATAAACAGATAAGGGCCAAATAGAAATATGTCAGCATGTGGGTTATTTAATTTTTTATACAACTGTGTATATCCATGTCATAAGGATTTTTTTTAACGCTTGAATCAAACATGAAACCAGACCTGTGTGATACATAGATGATATGATTTTCACCTCGAGATCCCACGTTTCAAACTTATGTCCAATCAGCATGTTGATTCTCCTGCCAGTTCCTAATGCTTAGGGGTGTTGCTGTCAAGTTGTGTTTGAGGATATACTTTGGGAGATGAATGCCTTAACACAGAAAATGATATGAATGAAGATTCACTCAGATATACCTTTCAGTAAATTCAGAAATACAGACAATTGCATCCAGATTGCACTAGAAATTCATATATGCCTGCCCTGCAGGCCTCCCTTTCCCCCAGCCAAGTGCTGTATGTCCTAAGAAAGCTGCAGAATGTGAATTCTTAGATTTCATGCACAGCAATCTGTGAGGAAACTGTACACCTGTAACAGAGAAGTGGTGAAAGCCAAGTCTTGCTTGTGCAAGCAGATTGTGGGTCGTCACATTTTATCCATGATTCACATTTTCAGAGCAGACTGGATTTTTCAGCTTACTGGTAGAGAGCCTTCTGTTGACTTGCCTTGCAAAGTACTTGTATTGTCCTCAAACATGACAGTTGACCAGTAGCTGTACCTGACCAGTTTGGGGCCATTGTTTGGGTACTAGAAGTGGACTGCTCCTCTTAAATTTTTGACACTCTTCAGCACAAAATGCAGTACAATTTTATTCATCATTTTGAGGGTTTTATTTTTTTAACATTTTGAGTGTTGATTTATTTTTTTCCAGAAATGATCGTGCCAATGGTATTGCCTACTGTAACACAAATGCAGTTATATATCATCTCTGTGGGGGACAAATTGCCAAATTTTGAAAACTTCTTCAAGAGGGATGGTGCTCATTTTTCACTTTGTCATTGTTGTTCTGGTTCACAAATTCAGCCACCCATGAAAACTGGTCTGCAAGTCCCGATTCGCAAATATGCTCATGGATATGGCATATATGAGTGTTAATGCCTATGTTACTTTTTGACGTATGATATTCCTGCTCTGTATCTGGACGGGAATATGTTGAGTGAAATTTTTGTTCTAGTTTTTGTAGTGTGACAGCATATTTTGAACTATTATTGATGACTATCATAAATTTAGAGATGATGTCTCAGTATTTGGTGCAATTTACTTACACAATATTGCTAGAATTGCCTCTATTGGGCCTGTTGTGACCAAGTGGTGTTTGAGTCACATAATTTCATTGAATTTCATAATGTGTTAAGTCATTCCAAAATATCAAGAAAGATGAAGAAATTTTTGTTTGGTCAAGATGAAATTGGAGAATGTGCATGCATTCCAGAGTATACAAGTCTTAATGTGTGTGTTGACAATTTATATAGCCATTGCAGGAAATTTTTACATTATTTTTTTCTTTTTTTTTTCTTTTTTTTTCTTTTTGAGAGAGTGGGAAGATCAATAGCAAAGTTGAAGTAATTGGACTTGTGCATATCCAAGGACATGCCTCATTCTATGGTTGTTCAGTCTTAATAAATATGATTCCATGGTTTGAATAGTAATGGAATGGCAATTTTTTCATCATATCAGAAGAATATTTTTAGTTATAAAGGGATACAGTCCTGCACTGAAGATTTGATATTACTGTAAAAGTGGCTTCTTATGTCCAGTTGTGTTTTTCCATATGAAGGTGTTTTGTTTTGTTTTGTTTGTTGTTGGGGGGTTTTTTTTGCACAAAAATCAATATCTTCAAAATTATTTGCATGATTTTATCTTTGCAAAAGCTTATTTGACCATGAAATTCAGACATTTCCCTACATCAAAATACACCTATTACCAGTCTTAAGTACACCAAAACATGTATTTTGAAATTTTCGCCATAGCTGTGAAGGTGATGGCAAGGTTCTTGGTCAAATTGTTCAGCAAGGTATCCGTGCTCTGGGAATAGACTCTGTGATATACAAGGATAACCGTAACGTGTCATATCCTGCATTTGCTATACAATACGTACCTCAGTAAATGCTTGGGTGATTTTTTTTTTTTTCATCATAATCGGCCAATTTCCAAATAACACGACACCCACTTTGCAATGGTGAAGACAGTGTTGTTGTTGTTGTTGTTGTTGTTGTAGAGATATGACTGGGGAAACAATCCTGAGTACATCAGTGTTTGTACATACAGTACTGTATGTCTATGAAATCAACAATTCAAGTTCAGGTTGTGGTTGGCCATGATTCCATCAAGGATATGAAAAATCTTTGAGTAACATTAACAGCAACAACAACGGCAGCGACAATGACGATTATGACAACAACAACACCACCATCAAAAATGACAACAACACCAACAACAACAACAACAACAACAACAACAACAACAACAACAACAACAACAACAACAACAACAACAACAACAACAACAACAACAACAACAACAACAACAACAACAACAACAACAACAACAACAACAACAACAACAACAACAACAACAACAACCATAGAATCATCACCTCTTGAACTAAACAGTCATGGAAGCTAGTTTAAACTTTGTAAGTGATAAGGAGTAAAAGTTAGACAATGTACGTGTGATGTGTCATCACCAAAGCTGTATAATGTCGGGAAAATAACTTGTTGGTTTTTTGGCAGACCTAAATTTGGCAGACGCTAAGCTTTAAATTGAAAGATAATTTGCCCTACTGCCATACATGGAAAATATAATTTAAAAGAACTGAATGCTGTAAACCTGTAAAGGTTATATTGCCAAAGTCGGCTTTATGTGCATTTTTCTTCCTTTTTTTATGATCTCCAACTTTATATGGGTTTCCTTTCGTGTTGACGCACCACATGTATATCTCACTGGAAATACATGCTGTCTTTACTGTGTTAGACATTCCAAGGAAACAAACAAAAATCATATGAGGATTACGAGATAGGGCTAATTTTATTTGATGTTTGCCGTACAGTGAAGAATGTTTGTAAAGATCGCCCGGAGAAGACCAGAAAAAAAAAAAAAAGAGTAGCCTTTAGGGCTTTTTACACTTGTGTTTCTTAACCCCGGACTTTCTCTGACCCAGGACTATTGTTAGTCCCGTACCAATTTTTTCAGCTTTTTACACTCGCCAATTAGTCCCGTACTATCTCTTGTCCGGGGCTAAGGAGAAAACTGACCTTTTTACACTCGTATTTCTTAGCCCCGGACTTTCCAAACCACATGAATATTCATAATTACGCTGTGTACTGTACACGTACACGCACGTACCGGCAGCACTTGATTACCTCGTTTCTGATTGGTCAGTGAGGGTCGGACTTCGTCTCCGTCGCTTAGCCCAGGATTATTTTTTCGTTCTGTTTACACTCACTTGCTTGGCACCGCAATTGCGGTGCTAGCACCGCAATTACGGTGCTAACCCCTGCTATTTTGCAGGGCCAGATAGTACCGTACTATCGGTGGGGCTAGCCCACTTTGGCAAAAACGAGTGTAAACAGAAAGTGGGCTAAGGATAGTCCCGTACCAACGGTGGGGCTAAGGCCCCCACTTAGCCCCACCGTTGGTCCGGGGCTAAGCAAAAATTTACAAGTGTAAAAAGCCCTTTTGTGGGCAGTTGGTCTTTATGGACAGGTTCATTAATGTGTAAAGTGCTCTGAAGGGAAACATAAGATAAAGCAGTCTTTGTGGACAGGGTGTGTTAAGGGACAGTGGTGAAAGTGTGACTTTCTGAGATGATACTATGTGAGTTGAAAAATAGATCAGTAACATTGGCAATTACAAGATGACGGCTGACAGAAAGGGTCATATTCCAAAAACAGATGTGGGTCCGTGTTATCTCATTCATTTATCGAATTTCTTTTTATTAAATGTATTTTCTTCTTTTTTTTATGTCATAAGTGATGGCAAGACCTGCTTACTTACAGATACAATGTTTTTGTCATGATATAAGACATTGACCAACATGTGTGCCTCAAGTATACAGACATGAATGCGAGATGACTTCTATTTTTCTTTTTTCAGAGGAAAGCAAATATTCAAGCTAATCCTCCTCTTTTTTTTTTCTCCTTATTGATTGAATTTAATGTACAGACAAGAGATGGCTGGATGGTGCATAATTGTGCCATGTCAAATTGACATTAAAAGTTTAAAAAAAGATGAGATTTAGAAGGAGGTTTTTTCATGTTCAGCTGTTTTCATTCTTGTTTGTTTGAAAATTTTGTGTATCCCTCTGACTGTTTGTGTTATGAGTGAATGCATGAATGAAGGAATGAATGGACGAATTCAAGACTGTATGGGTGGATGAGTGGATAAATGGCAGAATGACCAAATGAATGAGTGAAATTTAATTATCATGTACTGAATGGATAGTTGAATTTGTTGTTTTCTTTTGATTTCTTGACACATGATTTTCATTGTGAGACAAATAGCACATGCACATATTCAAAGTGATTTAGGACCTCCCCCCCCCCCCCCCCAAAAAAAAGGTTCAAAATTGGGTATAAATGGCAATTTGGATATATGCACACTCACATACACACCATATATATATATATATATAAATATATATATATATATATATATATATATATATATATATATATATATATATATATATATATATATATATATATATTAGATAGATGTATATATTAGATAGAGACATAATATGTATTATACACACTCATCACACTTTTGGCTCTCAAAAAACAAACCACCAAAAAAAAAAAAAAGATTAAAACCAAATTCAATTCTGTCTCAATGTTTGCCCAGGAAATTTTACAGTCGGGGTGGGGGGGGGGGGGGGGATGTAGGGGGACATTGACCCTTGATCCCTCACCCGGCCCTTGGCTCAGGCCCCCACCGTAAAGAAAAAGAAGAAGAAGGGAAAAAAAAATGTTATGCGGTCTCTACCTTGTAGTGTGATTTGTAGCAGTTTTCACTCACTGTCTACTGTAACCATAACACATAGTTCCTGTGTTACTAGTAGCCATAACTTGACCTGGTTTGTTTGTTTGTTTTTGTTTGTTTGTTTGGTTGGTTGGTTGGTTTTTAATGGGCATCATGCCGTAGCCACCACGCATCGTGTGAGAAGGAAAAGAGCCCTGAGCGCTAGATAGGAGATACGCGTACTTCGTGGGAGGAAGTCAACTTGTGATCAAGTCCACGACAGGTAAGACGCCCTCAACTTGCAATTTCGGCGTCAACGCAATTTTGCGTTGTTCTCGGAAGAAAACGGAACTGGTGTTAATAGCTAGGTGTAAGCTAATGCCAACTTGGGACAAAAACCAGGAACGTTTGTTATCAAAGACCGATAACTATGAGCTGGGCTGTGAGCAGACAAAAGTGATACATTTATCATTATTTTTGTTCGGGCAATATTAGAGAAACTCATTCAAAAGGAAATACTACCCCACGCGCACGTCTAATGGAGATCTAGTTCGCAATGCAGATCATTAACAGTAAAACGTAATAATCATCATCATCATCATCATCATCATCATCGAAATCCAGGAACGTTTGTTATCAAAGACCGATAGCTATGAGCTGGGCTGTGAGCAGACAAAAGTGATACATTTATCGTCATTTTTGTTCAGGCAATATTAGAAAGATACTCATTCAAATGGAAATACTTCCCCACGCGCACGTCTAGTAGAGATCCAGTTTGCAATGCAGATCATTGATAGTAATAATAATAATGACATTAATAATAGTAATAATTATCATAATCATCATCATACAGCATAATAATGATAAAATAGATGAGTAATTATTTCGTATCTTCCTGTGTGCGAACCAGGTATAACCGGTAGGACTACGCTACGCATACAAAACTTCAGAGAGGCACAATGTCTTACAAGCAACAGATCTGTTCCTCATTTATCTGTTTCTTTGTTTAAAACACACTTTGCGCGTACAGGTTACAAGAATTTAGTTTTTCGTGTTTGTATTGCGTGTGTATAAATGCTGTGTGTTAAACGGACAAGAGCCCTGCAGATAGATTCAGCTGCTTGTTCTTGTCATATTAATTATTTAGAAGGCAATAATGCCGGAGAAACCTTGTTGCGTTTGACAAATCCTGAAACGTAATCACAATAAATGCACCAAGAGGTCAGCGACAGACACAGGGGTAAACTAGATAGATAGATAGATAGATAGATAGATAGATAGATAGATAGATAGAAATTTGATAGATAAATATATGGATGGATGTATAGACAGAAAGATGGATAGATAGATGGATAGATAGATATAGATAGATAGGTAGATAGGTATAGGTAGGAAGGTAGGTAGATAGATGGGTAGATAAATAGATAGACGGATAGACAAATGGATAGATAGATGGATAGATAGGTTGATTAATAGATAGATGGATAAGATACGATAGAGAAAGAGGACGGTGAGAGCGAATAATTATTGGAAAGCAGATTGCAAATACAGTAGGGTGGAGGGATTGATAGATGAAAGCATTGATGAATAGAAATGGCTGGAGGATAGGCACATTCATGGATGGTTTGATGGTTGGACAGGCGGGAAAAGATAGAAGAAAGAAACAGAGAGAAAAGAAGAAGAAGAAGAAGAGAGCAACACAGACATGGGAAATGACATAGCGCCACTTTGGTCTCGAGTTTGTTGTTGCACGCGTAACATTCACAATCATGATCGAAAGAAAAACAAAATCGATAATTGCTCACATATACTCGACTCATAAAAGGCGAGCAGTATTTCCCGTACTGTGCCCCCGTTGTGATCACTCCGGCGGGGTGACTTACGTCAAGCACGTTAAAAGCCATAATGTTGGCCCAAGCCGCTGCGTCACGATCGAGTCTCCCTGTTTAGAAGCAAACACCTTCGACAAAATAAAATGAAGCATCAAGTATCCCCTGTAACCCCCTAAAAATAAGCTAATACTGAAAAAAAAAAGAATAGTGAACCAAAAGTAAATCATAAAGAAGAGAAAGGATACGAACGAAGTGCTCTGCATTACGCCTCATGGGACATTTTGATTAATCGCAAACGATATCATTTCAGACGCTGCCATTGTCTTGCACAATATATAACAATCATCAATTTGCAGCGTTTTTATGTGTTTCCAGTTTGACGCCACTGTAATAGGCAGACGGAAAAGGGGGAAGATGTGTCCTCATTCTGTGTCAATTTAAATCTCATTTCTCGCTTTGCCTTGTTGATGAGTGATTCATCCCACTGCGTTAAAAGTCAAAACTCGATTGCAGCAAAAGTGCAGCCGTGTGGAAATGCACGTATCATTTTAGTGGAAAAATACAACAGGAAATATAGAACATCTTAATTTCATTACCTCACAGCATAAATACCTTTCCTCTCTGTTATGAATCTACTGTATAATTCTACTCATATTTGAATGTACCGATCGTATACGTCTTATTTTGTTTTCGAAAATAGAAAAAAATATGACCGTATTTCACTTGTTATAATGTTCGATGTAAAATCTCTTGGTAAATTTGTATTTGAAAAATTAAAGAGAAATGAACATGTACTAAGAATAATAAGTAAACAAATTGAACAAATAAGAACGGGTTTGTTGGCAATTCGGCAACAATTCGGCCCTCTGTATATGAATTATGTCGGATTACTCTTCTCATTTAGTTATCTGCGCTGCCATGGTGTATGTGGTGAGTGGCAGACCGATTTTTATTATTTTGTTACGGTTACTTCAGTTTGAAAGCCGTGTTTTTAATTATATCAGTATTGTTGTTATTGCTTTTATTTTTGGTGTCATCCAGCATGTAGGTTACAAGCAAAAACAACTTGAAATAAACGGACCTTTTTTTAAACATTCAAATGCCACTTCTTCCGTACAAGGTAAGGCTGGATAGACAGGATAAATCAAAGTATTCATATACGTAAGATATCCATTAAGGGCACAAAACTTGTCATGGTCGCAAGCGGTTATATCTAGCGCAGACAAACAACAAGAGGTGCGGGAGGCGAGAAAGCCGAAACTCTGCGGAAATCCTGGTTCATCTCCAGACTGGTGTATTGCATTTGCGGCTACCGAGGATTCGACCCACTTTCAGAGACATCATCACGACGTTATGCGGCGCCGTCACGTATATAGCGTTGCCCTTGGCAACGGACACCTGCCTCGGGCGACTGGTATGACTCCTCAAGGACCGCTGCAGGAAATTAAGTCAAATTGTCCATCCCTTTATCCCTCCCCCCCCCCCCCCCCATCATACATTTTCTTCGCAGACAATGTCTCTTTTATTCTATATTCCGTAACGCCTCACCGCCTGGCGAAATGTTTTCTTTCAACATCTTCTGTTATACTTTTAAATAGGTTTGCCTTTCTACTGTGAAATCGAAAACGGAGGGGCCGTAAAAATTTAATCATTCCTATTTGGATGTGTTTGATCTCTACTCTTCCTCCTCCTCCTCCTCCTCCTCTCTCTCTCTCTCTCTCCCTTCTTTATCAATCAATTTTTGTCCATCTGTCATCTTAGACATGAAGAACTAACAAAATATCTCTCTTAAACTTATTGAACATCAAAATCAGAGACAGAGATAATAGCCCATAAGATTTGATTGACCCTGTCCAAGTCTTGGTTCGATAAGCCATTACACAACCTGAAGATTATATTGAAAACATGTCTTGAATGGTTGAAAAACGAACATCACACACAGAGAGTAGTTTCGCCGTTTGTGCTGTAGCTAGAGATGTGAATATCAGTTTTCCAATATCTTCTCCCAAGACCTGGAAGTTTGAAACAGAAACAAGTGGAAGTGAGTAGTACAGGAAGTCTCTGGTATGTGCACACATTTTCTATTGGAAGGAATGTCTTCAGAAAATGGTGTCCTAGTAAGTTACAACAGATTTCTAAATTGTGTCTACTAAATATGTATAGGGCCTGTACCTCTTGACTTGCTTACATAGCTCATCTCTACTTACGTACAAGGGATTTCTCTATACTGACTAGGATTTGAAGCATGATAAACCTTATATTACTCTCGCTCCCAGCCCCTTCTTCATTTGATCTTATTTCTTATGACATGAACACCTTTATTCACAAAATTGTGTCTATATTCTCTGATAGACAGTTCGAAAATGAACGTTTTATTTGGAAAGCAAAAATAAGTCTTTTTCACCTACATTGCAGCTATCTTTCTAACGTTTATCAAGGCCAATTATCTTGCATGATATCCCGTCTATTCCTGATGCAGCCTGACGCTTATGTCCCCCCCCCCAAAAAAAAAAAAAACCCTGTCTGTCTAACTGTCTCCCCCCCCCCCCCCTCGGGTTTTTTTTTTTTTCTCCATATCTTGCTCGAAGTGGAAACTACAACAATTGCATATATTTTGTTTTGCTATATTTCGTTTACTTCAGAGGCGCATGACCAAGCGTATGATTTCAATAAAACAATTTTACACAGTGTTGGACATAGCATGAAACTAGCCCAGCTCACACGCCTTAGCCCTATCCGGGTATAATCTGGAATCATACACCTGTTTGTTTGTTGTTGTTGTTGGGGGTTTTTTTTTTTCTAGACAGCGTGCACTTACACTGAGACCCTTTATACTTTTACAAATAAAAATTCCCAGTCAGAACCCCTCTCCATAATATATACCCTCCCTTCAGCAGATGTGTATAGATGTGAGTCAGACTAATGTACGCAAGTACGCAATTACGAAGTGCAAGCTGGAGTATGATTACGTGAGGGAAAATGCACGTCCGGCTTTCACGCTTCATCCAATGGCTTCACAATTGGGAAGTTTTGACAATCTCCCTAAATCTGCTTGGGTTCTGTTAGTGTAATAATTATTGAGTCATTTTAAATGTGTTCAGTCATATTTTATTTCTTTATTTCTTTGTGGAGCCAATACGTGAAATCTCAACGTATGTGTATACCTTTAATCTTTGTTTTATAGAAGATTTTGTTCTCCTTTGATATTGTTCTCTCTAAAATTCTCATATTCTCTTCTTTTTTCCTTTCTGTCTTTTCTTTTCTATCTTCTCATGGTTTCTTACTTCCATTCCGCCGTATATAGGGGGGTTCATTTTATTTTGAATTATCTCAGGGTGCTCTTGTATACTGCAGACATTATACAATCATTCCTGAATACCGGTCTACAGTCAGATTACTTGTGGCCTTGCGGTCAATGTAATCTTCTTACTGAAATGTAAATGCGGCAAACCAATTCGTCGTCCTGCTATGGCATTATCATATTTTTCCCTTTCCTTATATTCTGCGGGTCTCGGGGATACAGAACTGGACAAAATGAAGTGTGCACGGGTCTGCGGTTCCAGGTATGAAGTGCATGCCCGCCCTCATGTCGGATTATAAAGCTTGGGTATAGCACACCACTAAGTACACCGTACCGCGAAACAAACCCACTGCACCATCAGGTCTTCAACCTCGCAATAGGATGGGGAATGTGTGTGGGGAGGGGGGGGGGGGGGGAGGTTGAAGAAGCAAGGGTATCTGTCGTTAGAGGTGGGCTGAACGATTCTGCCTTGTTTGTAAGATAATTATCATCAGATAGTTATAACAGAGTAGTAAATGCTCATTGGGATCACAGTTTGGTAACATTAATGTGTTATACTCATAACGACGATTTCAGCACACACACACACACACACACACACACATACATACATTCTGACACACATGCACCTATTGTGGTATGTTTGAAGTGTGTGTAGGTGTGTGTGGGAGGGGAAAATGTGTGATAGTGTTAAGTCGTATCCTGCAAGTTGACGACTTGTATTGGAGAATATACAGGTAATGGGCCAGAAGAATAGATACCTGCAAGGTGCCATTTATTAACAAGGTAAAATGGCCGGAAAGGGGGTCGGGGTGGGAGGGATGTACTCAGTTTTATTCATTTAGATACCTTACATTAAACTCTATTTGACCTAACTTTGTTCGTAGAAGATTTGAACTATTTGCTTTATTATGAGGATTATGGACTTTCTTGTTGAGTTTGCTATCAAGACAGTGTTGCTGCGTTTAGGGAGAAAAGCAAGAACGCATTCACACCTCAAACAAGCACAAACAAATGGGCAGAGAGACATAGCCTCTGAATAAAGTGAAAGAGGAATGTAATTGTGTGTTTGTTTGTTTGCTTTTCTTTTACGATTTCAGGTATCTAAAACGCACATTAGTAAATGTGGTTATATCATGACATGAGAATAGGTAACTTTTTTATCGATATGGGTAGCATTAACGTGTAAAATAGTTATGGTCTTCTTCTATATATTTTTCTCTTGTTTTAGGGGAGTTTATTATTGGCAGCTAATTGGCAGAAATTCCTTTAAAGAATACTGCGATGGAGGTGGTGTATGTTTACCAGACATGCTGACATGAGTGATGTATGTTTGTTTGTTTGTTTCTTCGCCATTGGGACATGCCAGTTTTGTGGCAGATTTCCTCTGAAGACCAGCCTGGAAACCTGCTCCTCCTCTTTTCCCCAAATGAGCCAGGTAGGCAGTCTCCTTTTCAGGGCGGGGAGTACGTCCCGTCAGCCACATAGAAGTATAATGTCACGTCATTAATGTCAACGTAAGAGCTAAGTCATCGACCAGCAGACAAGCGACCGTGCCATTTTAGCGTATATCGGCACGATTCGCTTGTCAGGGACAGTACATTCATGAATGTGACAATCGGATCGCCCCCCCCCCCTCCCATAAATACGAACGAAGTTTGAACATTTTGCGCTGTATAAGCTGTGCAGGACAGCCAATACATGTAGATGTAAGCCCCGTTGTTTGAGGGGTAAGTCATTTCACATACTAACTTGCTAACTCTACCGCAACTTCCACGAGATCCGTCACATTTTGGAAAAGAAAAATCCCGTACACACGTTTGATGGTTAGATCCATGAATAAAGTAAAAATGTCTTACAAACAGACTCTTCCAAGATCCCAATCATAAACAAACTTCAATGAGTTAGTCTGCAATCCATATAAAATCTTTTTTTTTCTTTAACTATCTCCGAGTTATTTAAAATTTCTGGTGACAATCGTAGTTTTTTTTTTCCAGAGCGCTAACTAAAGGACAGTGAGGAAGTTTTCCAGTAAGTTCTTTTTATCTTAACAAAAACAACAAAGTGTTCGACATTGAAAATAAGAGTTATTATTCTGATCTGATTTTTAGGATTGAAAATAAAGAGGAAAGATGTGCTATACTTAAGAACAGAATGACTGACTTGATATCTGCGCATGCTGTGTGTTGTGGCATTTAGTAAAAGAGAGTAGTGTCGAAAAGGCAGAGAGAGAGAGAGAGAGAGAGAGAGAGTAAATTAAGTTTTACATTCGGTCAACTCCAGAACAGGTTGTGGTATACACTTAGCATTTCTAACCCTAACCCTAGACCGGAGGGGGGGGGGGGGGGTTCAAAAGCGTTTTGTCGGATATTTTTTCTGACAAATTTGCTCTCAGCCAATCATATGCAAGAATTTCTGTAGCTTTTAACAGTTTGTAAGATCATCGATCTAAGCAGACGTCGTGTCAGAAACTTTTTGTAGACTTATTAAACTATCATCCTCTCCGTATACAGTGGTTTCGTGATAAGTAGACCTACACAGCCAGAGAGAGAGAGAGAGAGAGAGAGAGAGAGAGGGGGGGGGGGGGGGAGGGAGGGGGAGGTAGATGAGAGGTTATTTTTGCAAATAAACTGCAGCCGGACAAACCGCTCTCAAAATGGGCTCATTGGCAATTCTGCTTCTTTTCTTTGTTTTGTTTTGTTTTCACCTTCCTTCCTTCCTTTCTGCTTTTCTCTTTTTCTTTCTGTTTGCCGGCCCATCTCACCAATCCTCTCCCAGAATAAGTCCGCACAGGAATCTAACCCTGTCTGACCGGGCGTGTAATCAAACCAATTTGTATTGAGAGATGGATCGTCGCACGTCATGTCACTTTACATGCATGGTCTGAAGGGGCGAGCCGAATAGAACATGAAAGACGAGATCAGCATTTACACTCTCCAAATACAAACAAACAAACAAACAAACAAACATACAAACAAACAAACAAACGGAATCGGAAAATACGTAGTTTTTCGATGTACCGTTTACATTACCATAGTAACAATAATAACAATAATAATAATAGTAATAATAATAATATGATGATAAAAAATGATAATGATAATGATAATAATAACAATAATAATAATAATAACAATAATAATAATGATGATGATGATAATAATAATAATAATGATAATAATAATAATAATAATAATAGCAATAATAATAATAATAATGATAATAATAGTTCCCGTTTTTCGGGCAGGAAATGCCCATTCGCAGGAAAACCGGAATATATTCGGGTTTTCGTAAGTATCATTTATAGTGAGCTTGCGCAACTTGTCGCTGTGTTTGAGTCGACACTATTATTCTGTGCAATTTTTACGTAGAGATTGAATCAGCGCTGTGTATTAAAGGCATGCTGGCGGGCAGAAAAATGATAAATGTCACGTGACCAAAAAAATAAAAATAAAACTATCGAGCCGGGGAGCATTGGCAAACAACCTCATCTCAATAAAACTGCCGAGTTTCAAAAACAAACTTCCTGTTCTGTATGGAATCCTCGTCCTGTTTGATAAGTTAACGGTAATTGCTTTTGTCGGTTAAAAAGAATAACAATAAAAGAAGACCTGGAAAAAAACAATAACTACAAACAAACAAAAAAATTTGAGGCAATTTATGTATACGTACAGCAACAATTCACTCCCCTCCATTTTCGATTCTATGTTTCAAAGAAATCAATCATTCCATGACTATCCCACTCGACGTTCCAATGAATTTCACTTACCTCTTTTACGAACAATTCTTGCTAAGAACGTACTTATCTATACTGGCCCAACTTATTGGAATTTTCTGAATAATGGCATTTTTCCATTTAAGAGGAGATTAAAGTCTTTCTTATTGCAATGTTATGTTCCTACAGAATTGAATCAGTCTGTTGGCTCATTTTAATTTCTTTTCGAAGAATTTTGATTACCAATGATATGCTGTCATATATTTTCTCGTCCTTGTTGTCCTGAGACACTTACAGAGTAGATTCGATTCTACTTGTATTATTTCCGCATCTATTATCTCTCTATTTTTCCATATTTCCGTATCCTTTCCACGCATCCCATTATTTTTTCGATATAGTTCTGTCGAGGATCGCTGGATCTGTTTTGCCTTTCTGTCCGTTGTATTGTCTTCCTATTATGACAGTCTTGTCTCGTTCTGTCTTGTATTTAAGTCCCCCTTTATAAGTTTTGTAGTCCCAGTCTCGTTTAATGTTCATTCGCCTGTGTATGCGTGTCTGTCTGTTACTCTGTCTTCTTATTGGGCTTCCAGACTTTTTTATCTGACTTTATTCCCAATTTTCCCCCTTTTTGCATCAGTTCATTTTCTAATCACTCTGTACCTGAGGGGCCCACATTCTACAAGCATTGCCTTTATAGTGGGTCCCTCCATTTTTCGATATTTTGTGTAATGTTATATCGTCTATATCACTTCAGTCAATTTTCATTACAACATTATTTGTTACCCCAAGGTTCCACAATTATGTTTTCTCAATTTACTTTGTTTTGATTATTATTATGTAACCTTATTCTCTGTTACCAAAGAAAGTGAAATGTTTATGTTCTTTTCGAAAAATGAAATAAAGTTTGAATTGAATTGAATTGAATTGGGAAAAAAGAGACATTAGAATGCTTCTAATCATTCGAAACAGACGCCTAGTATTTCTCGTGAGGGATAACTATGTCAGTCGCGTAAATGATCATTTTGTATGTCAATACAACGTACGTTTGTAGTAGGCCTATATTGTCTCATTCTCGAAGGAAAGGGACTATGTATGTATATAGTATAAGTTAGTCTTTTCATACAGAAAGGAAATGTCGTGGTTATTGTGTAAGCACAATGAATTAGATAAAAGAACGCTCACGAGGCAAAATGAACGAACAAACAAGCTTCCTGCTTCCCCATATTTGAAAGACAAAATGTTTTTCCCTTTTAATTCTTAGTATCAGTCCAATGTAATTCTATTTCTACATTCCATTGTCAATACAATGCAAAAGATAAAAATAATGTCGCCATAATTATATTCAAAATAGATATATATAGGGCCTGCATTTCATATGACACGGTATGTCATGGTTAATGTACTTAACAAAAGAAACTCTTATAGGGACTGTACGGTACTGGTTGAGGTAAGGGATTCATGTTTTGAACATATTCTAAGTGAGATAATAAGAAACCTTTTATGAAATATGAAAGAGCATGTAACTTTAAGTAGGATTCAACGTTTATTTGATGAAAATTGGTGTTGAAATGGCTAAGATATCCAAAAAAGTGATAATAATAAAAGGCGACAGGCCACTACTTTATTAGGATCTCTTTGTTTCACCTTGTTTTGGGATATTTCAGCCATTTCAAAACTGATTTTCATCAAATAAACTTTTAGAATTGCATGCTCTTTGACATCTCATAGAACGGTTTCTGAATATCTCGCAAAACGTTAAAAGCTAGATCCTCACCTCGACCAGAACTGTACACACCCTTTAAAGTCTTAAGAAAATTATTCAAATTTCAAAGGTTCAAAGTTCACATTTATTTTCATTTCCATCAAATAAATAAAAAAACATTTTTGGGGGCGCTGTGGCATAGTGGATAAGACTCCCGACACCAGATCGGAGGACCCGAGTTCGAATACCGTCCAGTGCTTATACGTCCTTTGACAAGATGCTTTTACCCACCATGTCCCTCTCGACCCAGGTGTATAAATGGGTACCTGACAACGCTAGGGGAATAATAATGGCAGGGCCCTCTGGTAGAGCAGTGGTAACACTGAAGAGGCTACCCTGGGTAAATAAGACCTTATTATCATTATTATTACAATGTAAAAGAAGAACATATTGGTAATGATTGCAGAAAACGTAAATTAACAAAATACATGTGTTATTGAGTAACAAAATGAAGAAAACATAATTGCACTTCTTAATATATACATATGCATAGTACAAATTAAAGGAAACCAAAACCCAAAGAGAAACATGGATTGAGTGAAAGCAGCAATATTAGTAGAACACATCAGTGAAATTTTGAGGAAAATTGGACAATCGGTGCAAAAGTTATGAATTTTTAAAGTTTTGGTGTTGGAACTGCTGGATAGGAGACTACTAGAGGTTATGATGTCATGTGTGGACAACAATATAAAATAAATATAAAGGGAATTCCACAAAAATTCACTTTTCTACCATAATGAAAGAGAACTTGACTAACCGCTTTCAGAAAGCAGGGGGAAAATTGCTACCCTTAACATATGTTAGTATCAAGTTGATGGAATATGTAATTTTCATGAACAATTACTTTTGTGGAATTCCCTTTGTATTTTCTTTATATTGTTGTCCACACATGACGTCATAACCTTTAGTAGTCTCCTCATCCAGCGGTTCCAACACCAAAATTTTAAAAATTCATAACTTTTGCATCAATTGTCCAATTTTCCTCAAACTTTCACTGCTGTGTTTTACTATTGTTGCTTGCTTTCACTCAATCCACATTTCTCTTTGGGTTTTGGTTTCCTTTAAATAAGGATGGGAATGGAAATGGAGGGTCCCACTAAAAAGCAAAGCTTGTACGATATGGGACCCTCTGAAAATACATATGAGAACGAATAATGAATTAATGAAACTACAAACAGATATAAAACTATCCACAGATATAAAACAAATGTAAGTATAAGAAAATTATTGGAATGCAGGGACCATCTTCTCGAGAAACATGGAATCTATATCTAGACAGCGGTTCAATTTGACCTGGGACGAGATGAATCATTATCGTCTCAAATTTCTATCATGAGCCCTGTCAAAACTTTCTCACCATCCAGATTACGTAACCACAATCTCGGCCGAATTTTCGAGCTTTATAGGGACAAGACAGTTTGAGGTTTTCGCCCACTTTACCATACGAGTGAATAAGGACGAGACAGGGGGATAGACAGGCATATAAAAGACAGATAGTATGAGTATGTGTCAAAGAGATAGATAGAAAGGGAGAGATAGAGAGAGAAATAAAGAAAGAAAGAAAGAAAGAAAGAAAGAAAGAAAGAAAGAAAGAAAGAAAGAAAGAAAAATAAGAGAAAGATGAGAGAGGGTACTAGTTTAGGTAATGAAACTTATGACGATAGTTACGCCATTAGTCTAAATTGCACAACCATCGTCTTGACTTCGGGGGAAAAAAAGTTATGCTATCGTCTTCATAACTTACTGTTACGATTCATTTTTTTTGTGACTACTATATCTTCAAAACAAACAAAATAAAACTCTTAAAACGCTAAATGTAGTGATATGATATTATGAGAGAACGTGAGGATTAGGTCTGTAAAAGAGAAAGTGCTATAAACATGAACTTTGCTGGGAATGTATATTGAGTATCTTTAGATTTCTCTCCACCCATGCACTATATGTGCCGATAATGTGCATGTCACACCGACATATTTTACGAACATGACTGCATATCACATTACGTGTACGCCGAAATTAAACATTATGATTATAACTGTTATAACAATCAAATAATAAGCGTTGAACGTCAGTAATAAGGAGTGAATGCATAATCAGTAACGGTGCGTTTACATACAAATCTATGTTCTGTGAAAGCAGTTAATAATGGCCATGATGAAGTATGAGGGACAGTGTTCAGCCTTTGGAAGAGTATACTTCATATCTGTGTTAGATAGCAAGGAAAGAATGAAACGCATCTGACGTTCATAAAATCCTCTCCTTTACCTACCAAGTTCTGATGGGAGAATTTATTTCAGAAGTCATCATTACAACACAAATTGCAATTCATCGACCTGAATAAGCATCGACTTTATCCAATTTTAGAGCACAATTATGTAGGCTTACTCGGCAGGGATATCCTAGTGTCTATACCATGCTTTTTGTCATGGCTGTTGTTGATCACTGCTTTATACGTCGATGAAGGGCAATTCGTCAGCCAGTTGCAATTTAAAAAAAACTCGAGGCAAGAATCATTAGTTATTTAAAGAAGTCGTCATGTTGATTGGCATTGCTAGATTGACACCTCTGACTTTCACTTAATGCTTATAAGGAAATGATTAATGGAATTGGAGAAATGCACAAAGATATCAACTAAAATTTGCTAATATGAGAAAGAAATATGATCTGTAGTTTTCTTTTTTTAAATTTAAGAAAGAGTTATGATTTCACCAATTAAGGTGCTTTTGAAACTTTTGCAACCAAAGGAAATGATGACATTATCATTGTGAACATTGAATGGCTCAAACGAGGATTGTTGTTGTTGTTGTTGTTGTTGTTGTTGTATGTACTGATAAAAAAAATACCGCACTTTCAAACCAAAGAAAATAATACAGTGTAAAGGAACGTACTTCGGGGTTGCCTCAAAACGATGATCGCGTCTTGTATAAATGTATACCATTCATTTTTATCGTATAAGCTGTAATTTCCTGGAGTACGAGGAAAACATTTCGTATAGTGAAGCTTTAAGGAAAGGGAAAGGTATCAGAATATTTAAAGGCATTATTTACCAGTTGGAGATGAAACAAAAACCCAGCTTAATGCTTCAAAATAGTTCTAAAATGTGAGTTAGTGATAGGAGTAATCGCTAATGAAAAAATAATCAGTATGATAAATGTGGAAATAATGTTAAATATGCAAAAGGTGAACAACAGTATTAATGAAAATAGTTTCAAGAATAAACCGTCTACAGTTATGGTTTATTGAGAAGAAAAGTGATATCTCCTTATATTTTAGGCTTTATTGCGAATTTTTTATATGGTAGGATGTTTTGTGATGCAATTGACCTACACATTTTATTATGCATCAAATGTGATAACTCGAACATTTGTTGCTGTTTTTTTCTTAATTACTGATCCCACTGGGAAACAGCATAGGCCTACCTTTAAGCAGTCCTTACTTTCACGTGGAGTAGCATCCCCCGTACTTTGACCGTTTGCGTAAGAATCTGATGGCAGCATTGATCTCCCCCAGCCCAGCAAACAGAATGTTGTCGGTGTGCAACCAGACAAAGCGTATTCAAATGGCAAGTCAGGTAGAACAGAGATGAGATAACATTCTCTATGCTCTGCCAGGCAGTGTGTGCATTCGTTTAGAAGGAGCGGAACAGCATTTTATCCTGGACCTGGATATACGCGCTTCCTCACTTCATTGACAAATCCTAATCTTTCTCAGCAAGTTTGTGGGTTCCCCACCCCCATAGATGTTATTCATGTTTGATGTCGCAACGTATGGTATTTAACGCTTCACTGAGCGCACTTGATGTAGAGGGCCTTCTCTCGATGAAATCGACGGGAGCGTGTGGCAAGATGGGTAAACATTATATATATATATATATATATATATATATATATATATATATATATATATATGTGTATATATATATATATATATATATATATGTCAAAGTTTGATCGCAAAACAAGTTAACACCGTTATTTTAAATTTGAGATATTTGCGATTAAAACTGCTAAAAGACAAAGAAAATGATGATAAAATGTGGGATTTTTTTTTATTCATTGTCTTCAAAAATATTTCTTGTTATACAACAAGTTTCATCATAGTGAGGTATCCTTCGAAAGGTATTGTTCTGTCCTATCTGACCATGGACATAGGCCTACCTTGCAATATTTGAAAATGGCAGTTAATCCTTTTTGCGATGAAACTTATTATATGGTTATATCATTTTACGTATGAAGAAAAGTTAAGCGCTACAAAACACAAGAACGCACTCAAATATTTGCGTATATCGACCCCATTATATACGATTAGATCTACACAACTTAACTTGAAGAAATATTTATTATGATTCCCCCCCCCCCCCATAGCTACTTTTAATGAACGTATGGAATTGAAATCGCCAGAATATGTCATGATTATCACTGAAAAGAGAGTTTGGCATAACTGCATTAATGTGCATTACACCAAAATTTCTATTCTTGTCTCTTAGCGGCGACCGTTACGCTACAGCGTTACTTACCGAATAACCACAACACAATTTACTGTATCATGCAAGTCCCCCCCCCCACAACTAACCCTAACCCCACCCCCTGACAACGAGAATTCTGTGCTTATCGCGTTACTTATATTGTTCATCATCTTTGATGCTGGTCAAAAACCGAGTGTCCCAAGCAATGATTCCCTTCACGTCCGAGTTACTGTAGTTATTCACGTTGACACCGATGCTGCAGCAAAATCGGTTAACTATCAACTTGGGACGCGAAATTCCGATAGCGTTACACCGCCTATATCGCGCACATTATCCGCCAGTATATCATTGATTTCGTCGATGTGACTTTTATGAAACCATTTACATTCATCCATCCGTCATATTTTGTACTACTGTACTTTAATAGTCACGTACTTGAAGCGACCGACTTTTGTAGAATAAGCGCACCTTGCTTTAATAATCTGTTTTGAAAAAATTGTTGTACGCAATGACACACAACGTCATAGAGATAGAACTGAGATACGGCTCCCAGAACGTTATTACGTCAACGAATGATTCGAAAAAAGAAAACCTCCCACAGACATAACACGTAAACTCAGCTGATTTTGATGCTTTTTAGTATATCACAATTTTCGATATAATGACGTCATCAAATTGAAAAGCAATGACGCTGACTCGAAAGACAATCGTCTAATGCACAACACAACCGACTTTATTGAGCAGAAATGACCAAAATGAATGAATGATTGCTAGAAACAGTAGGTCAAATTTACATCAAATTCCACTTTTTTTTATTTCAGAAGACGAAATGATGACGTCATGCTACTGTCACGACTGTATCTTCAGTCATGAGGAAAAGAACATAAATCATAGCTGTTTGTTTTATGATATCTCAAGTGTATTAAGCCGAATTAAAACGAGATGTCATCATGCATGTTAACCCCCCCCATATGAAAATAAAATCCTCCCCAGATCAGATTATTCTAAATTAATCATTAAGAATAATTCAAATGCCTATCAACTTCCAGAGTAGTATGACTTCTGCAATGATGATTGAAAGAGAGAGCTATACGGTGTCCATTCCTTCTATTCGAAACGTAAAAGCACAATATCCTATCCAAGTACAGAACACTGCGTGGTATAATGTCGAGTGAGCTGTTTTATCTGACTATACTCCTTTAAGTCCAATCAACTTGAACTTATCAAGTGGAGTTTTCCTTTAATGTCGCTCGTCGCCCCTTAACGAATTGCACCTGCGTACAATGCCATCAGATTGTGTTCTTGATTTGATTTGGCCAATGCCCGACCCACTTAGAGTTGGCAGTCCAATTGACACTGGTTAAGGTAAAAGAAAAAAAAAAGTGAGGGAGTCAAGAGAAACAAAAGGAAAGCAAACATCCCAAATATTTCTTCATGGACGTTACGACTTATCGAATTATATTTTGACCCGAGGGGTGATTAGGAACATGGATAGTCATTGCACAGTGAATATCACTCCGCCTTATTTCCTTTCTCTAAGCCCTCCCCCCCCCTCCCCCCTCTCTCTCTTCATATATTTTTAGCGCGTCTGCTCTCTATCTTCCTCTCTCCTTCACTTTTCTTTTTTTCCGTTTGTCTATCACTCTATCCCCATCTATATATCTCCATCTGTATCTGTATCGTTCCATTTGTTCCTTCTGTCTCTCGCGCGCTCGTTTTGTATATCATCGTCTGGTGACCGGCATGAATAATCAGTTTGATGAGTGGATACTTTGCACCTGGCGAGTCGCAGGATTACATTACTGCGTAAAGAAAACAGTATCCGGAGGTGCAATTTGAAAGACGATTCTGTGTCCCATATTATTCTTGAGGTATTAATAGTTGATATTCCCTAAAGTTGATAGTTGTCCTTTCTATATTGCATTATCTAGCAAAGACACGTCCCAAACGAACCCTGATTAAACCTCTTCTCTTATTACCGCATTCTCCGTCAATCCTGTCATCGATGCCAATGTTAAACAATGATTTCAACTAAATGAAAGTCATAGTAATTTGTTAGAGTAACCTACTGTGCTTACGACAATTGAAACTGTCGTGTCATCCAATGTTGAAGATATCAGATTTTTGACCAGATTTCATCTTTGCTTTCGTGATGCTTTATAGTTAAGTGTAGAACATTTTCGGTTGATGGTGAGAAATACATAGTGGTGGCACAATCATAATAGATATTAGACGAACTTTAAGTGAACATCACTCGTATTTTATGCAGCTTTGCTATCATTTTGGACATACGGCAATGGAATTTTGCTGCAATCCAATATCTGTCATTTTATTCGTGTTTGTGATGTTATAGGGAGTTAGTATAAGGATTGACTTACATCGTTAACTTACTCTCTTATCCTCATTATGTTTGATCGGCTCAAAAATAATGCCACAATAATGTCACAACTCCACAACTCCCACCACTGTTACTTTTTTGTCTTCCCATTGAATGGTGGAAATTTTGACTCATCTGGTTGGAGGTTCTGTGTCGATAAAACATTTCTTTTTTGTCTTATCATTGATTTTTCTCGCAGAAACATGGGCACGAATACAACAGTGAAGTGACATACAAACTAAGGCTGTGAATAAACATTTACCATTTAAAAGCAAACATTGTCTGAATTTAAAAATTCTTAAATTCATCGAATGAATGGTAAGATGCTTTATACAATATAATGACAACGTTGTTATACATCTTACGAGCACAGGACAAAAAAAAAATGCTGGAGACGGCCATCATAAGTAAATCTTGAATATAGGTTGGTGACTTTGAAAACGACGACTGACTTAGAGCTTGATTTCGTTCTGCTTCATAGCTACAATAACACACACTAAGATAACCTAGCAACAAACCAAAAAACCACAAACCAACGTGGATAAAATCTAAAGCAGTAATCCCATGCAGCATCGCGTTCTGCCCATGGTTTATGCCCTGAAGATCGTCTCATTTGGCGTATTCATCACAGAGACCGTACAATGTGGTAATTGAATGATAATCCCCTCTTTTCTCATACAACAATTTTCAATATCACCAAGGCCTTGTCAAATAATCCTCGGTCGTTGTTTGTATGATTTTGGTCCGTGCGTCTTCCCCTCCGGTGCACTTCCCTGGATAGATTACATCTTAGTTCTCAATGATTTCCGGATCCTTTATGTTCCTTCGTCCTCAATACTTTACAGCTTTGTTTCCAATTACTTTAGAATCCCTCATTCCTTAAAAGATAAGTAGTTCTATTACTGATTAATCTGCTTTAGATCTCTTGTTTTGTCTGAGTCAGCTTTTTAAAGCAGTGTTGACGTAGAAGGAAAAAGGGGCCGATAATATTAGGGATGAGAGGTCAGCAAACTTTCTGGGTAATGATCTCTATAAGTCTCTTGTCGTGTGGGGGCGGTGAAGATGCTGAATGGAGCACACATAATTCGGGGAGGGGGCATTTTCCGTAATTTTTCTTCTCTTTCTCCTCCTCCTCTGCCTTCTCCTCATTTCATGTCCATCCCTCAATCACAGATTATCTAGGATGACGAGTTGAGTCCCTTTGATCCGTAATCATAACGAGGTCTTCAGTGTAAGCATTCTCAAGTTCAGTCACAGGGTACTGTCAACCGAGAATTCAAGCTGGAATTCGAGGAGTGAGGGTATTCTCTGAGCGCGTCATGTTTATTGCTCCTGATTACACGACCTTTCAACACTTGCAGTGTCTTTTGAAAAATATAATTAACATGTTTTTGCAATTTTCGGTGCCTTCTGTTACCTTTATTTCTTGTTTTTGCTTGTACAATGTTCAATCGATTTTAGATGCTTGTACATCATTTATCGTTTCGTAAAAAAGTGTTCCATTTGCATCGACATTTCCAAGCAAGGATAATGACTGGATGGACAGACTATGCTTTAAATTTGTTCATTGTGATGACTGTAATTTTCCACTTTTTAAAAGCTTTTCTCAAATCAAAATACAGTTTTTGTTGCCCACACGACATGGGAAAAACCTCAGCGTAAAACCCATAAATTCACAGGTCTACAGAAGATCCCACAAAAATTTCCTCCACTTCCCTGCAACTGTCCGTTCTTAACACATATTATGGTGTAAGTGTGAGACAATATCTTTGGCATAAAAAATCCACAAGTAGCAGAAAAATATTCCAAATTTGGAAACACTGTTAAATCCATTTGAGCCAAAAAACAAAAACACAAACAACAAAAGTGTGTTCTAATATTAATCTCAGTAAATATCATATTGGTTTTACCTTTTTGGTTTGGTGTTTTTCGATGGTTGTGCATTCTTCATTTGTCTCTTTTGTGTTTAATATTGTTTTGCATGACAGTACTAACACTTGTTCGCTGGGATACAGGGCTTTAATACTGATTATCATTATTATCATTATTATCATAATGATCATTTTTCTTTACATTGGTATTTTCATTCGGTATTGCTATTCGATATTCACAGGGATCGATAACCTCTTCAAGGAAACACGACTGCATAACAATTCAACACCATAGCAGCAACCAGACGAAGTAAAACAACTCGCTCTATATCTCCCACCGGTTCGGTTTAATTCCCTTGACTCATTTCCCCGCCCCCGTTTCTAGCTGTACACTCCCTTTATGCCCTTAATTCTTCATACCCTCCAACGATATTTGATGTGCACCGAACAACGATTGTCTTACAGACCTCATGCCGCTATCAAATTAGTCCGTACTTTATTTTTCTTTCCACTGGTTCTGCGGCTACACCTCAGTCGTCTGCGACCGACTTTCGGGCGCTAATGATGCCTTCAAAATCTTCGGGGGGAAAAGTCTAACTCTAAAGACCCATGCAAGTAGGAAAACTGATCAATCTCCACAGGCAATTCGACCGTCACTTAGGGACATACGATCAGTGAATAGAAGGTGAGTGAACTTTATTTTCTGTCAGCAAATCCGGGCTGCGGTGCTATCTAGTATATTTTTTATTTAACAATTACGTGTAAGTATTTTGAGCAGAGTCTGTTATAAAGACTTCGTGAAGTCCAAATATGTGTTATATCTTTATCAATCTATAAGAAGAAAGCATTGTTACGTTATTTTTCCTCTTCGCATTATCTGCCAGAGTGTGTCTTAATTGCATTGAAATATTCTTTTTGCTTAGATTGATGTAATTGAATCATATTCCTGTGGGATTCTTACCCTCGTTTCACACAAGTGTCGTCAGCAAATGCTCTCCTTTCGTGTTCTCTTCCAAAGTTCGTTACAGTGTCCTGCTTTTACAGCATAATAATCCCGTCCATTTATGTTTTGACTTCTTTATGTATTACAGTTCCAAGAAACATTTTTTTTAATGTCTTAGCTGGTACTCATTCTTGCATTTGATGATGGTTCTTTAATCAACAATTGGCGACATCGTATTTCATCAGCTTTTTTTTCTTCGTCTTTGCTTAACTTGTGAGTATGAGGCTGTGTGTACGTGTGTGTGCATGTTGTAAATGTCGCCTCTACACAGAATGGGAAGAAAATGAAATGTTTAAAGTCTGGACTTGTTTCACAGAAACCATTCCATCTTGTTTGTAGGTGGATGGGTTGATGGTTCATTGCAACGCTGATCACTGTTGATGAAAGCAATTTTCAACCAAAGAACACAAAACTCAAGAAAGAGAGAATGAATGAAAGAAAGAAAGAAAGAAACAAACAAACAAACAAAACAAAACAAAACGAACAAAGATTGAAAGATTATGCCGGGAGGGAAATGAGGCCTGTCAAATAAATCATTGACGTAACCAATGCGTCACAAAAGGTGTAGCATTTTCACTTCAACCCACGAACTGTGCTTCCAGGTGGACCTGAGAATGTCGCGGGAACCATGGTATTCAGTAATATTTTGTTTCCAAACCAAGCAAGGAAATCGATCCACAACGTCAGGTGAGGTACGATTCGGGGAGGAAATCGAGGCTTAGAGTAGCATCTTATGCGGGTCTGTACCTTCATGTCGATGTTCACGGTGGATGTTGCTCTTCAGGTGGCCATGGCAACCAAATGCCCTTAAGTCGCATTATCCTTGCGCCGCTTCACTCCTCCGTCGTTGTACCAACAACCATCGCGCACATTCAGTACGTATTCCAGTGCGTGAAGTGCACTGTTAGAAGAGTTTGCTTTCACCATGCACAGTTATTCATGAAATGGTTTTGATTATAACAAAACGAAAAAAAGGAGAGAACAGCAGAGTATTATCAATACCTTTTTAAAAGCTTTTTTTTTTTGTCAGCCCGATACATTCGTGCTCTCAAACACATGGGTAATGTTTACTTGCGTAGTCACCCACGCACGCATAACACACTCATGCACAAGCACACACACACAAAAACCCAAACAAACAAAAAAGACATCTATGCTCATAAAGATGAAGGTCGATCCCTTTTTTTTTTGTTTCTCACGTGCTCTGTTATCAATGGTTATGAGGAATATACATTCATGTTCTGTCTTTTCGTATTGTACATTTGAGCTAATTCCTTGCTACCGTGATAACTTCCAAATCATGTATTGTGTGACCACATAATGATGGCTGTCAGTCGGAGATTTCAAAGCATTCAGAGTCAAAGTCAGATGTCAATTTTCCTCGCAATGCTACATGTATGTTGTGGACAATTTCCAAGGTATCCAAAAATGCGAAGTTAGATAAAGTGAAGATTGTCGAGATATGCTGCGTGGTCTTGATTTTCCCGACGCCCAAATTTTCATGACACGAATTTATAGATAAAGACTTTACTGCACTTGTCTTGATAAGAGTAACGTGAAGGCGAAAAATTATTACTTTTTTTGTCACCGACACTGTCGTCATGAGACGCGACAAGAAATCAATGGCCCAGTTAATGATTCCCACATTTCGCATTCTAACGATATCAACACCCTCCCAAAGGCAACTTCACGCCGACATGCTTCTTAAAAGCAGCAAACCTAAATCAGCGTCATGCCATTATTTTGCTACATCATCGATATGTTAATGGCTAAATGGCGTTCAACGATCTCCTTACGCTGCAACGGGCAGAGAGAAACTCGGTTGATATTCAGGTAGTCTAATTGTTTCCGCAAACTTTACTTCTTCCCGCTTTGTTTCCGCCCTCTATCGATGAAGCGTGTTTCGTCATCTGCCTGGATCCTCGTCGTAACGGCATCGATCGCCTGTCGAGCGGAGCATTTCGATCGATTATTTTGAGGGGCTGTGGCCTATCGTTATACATTTCTATTCTTTCTGTCGAGGAACTAATAATCATTCATCAATTGCTCCTTTAAGTGAAAATTAGTGGACCAATGGCGGAAAATGTTGACTGCGTTTGAGAGAACATTTTGCAGCTCGCATCTTATGACGGATAGACCATAGATTCCTACATACACCGGGGTTGGCGGTAACGGAGAAATAGTGAGCTTCATATCTGCGACGCGAACGTTGGAGCGACGCTAATAAGGCAAAAAATGGTGTTCTGCACATGTGCGAGACAGCTGTTTCCATTGAGCAACCAGGAGGCTGCGTCGCCTTAGCGTTTGCGTCGCAGATCTAAAGCTCGCTAGTGCCAGTCACTATGCTCTGCGTCCGGCGTTGCGTCAAAAAAATGGACAGAAAACACGGAAGCTACGGATATTTACTTTCACTTACGGAAAGTTACGCTTAGTTGCGGTTATTTGAGTAAGTCTGCATCAGTGGCGACTCCTTGCGTAATGTTGAAAATTTCAAAATTTGCAAGCTTGGTACCTTAATTTTGCTTTTTACTACCGATCAGTTATAGTCCAGGCTAGGCTCCATAGAAAGTGCACTTAACCTTGTTTTTTGATATATACAATGTTTTTTGATGGATTCTTGTCAATTCGAGGGTGCTGATTCCAAATCTGATTGATGCCACTCGCGTAACCTTGAGCATTTTCGGCAAAACGCGAAAATCCAAAATGGCCGCCATATATGCTAATTTGGCCATGATAATCCCAGTTATGTCAATTTTATGACAAATTATTCCATCAAAGTTTTTTAAATTTTTGTTCCTTGAGTAATTCTACTTGCACATGCAAGAAATTTTTCATTTGAAGAGGTATATTTAGTATTTTAAGCTTATTTTCAATTCAAAATGGCCGCCACTCCTATACTCATGTACTATATGAATGGCAAAAAATATGCATAGAAATAGAGGACAAATTTTCAGTCACATACCTATGCTTTTATCAAGTTTTGCATGTGCAATGCAAATCTGATGAGTGCCACTTAAGCGAGCAAACAAACAAGCAAACGAACAGAAGGTTTATTGTTTTTAGGCTTATTATATTCTTCTTAATACAAAACTTCAAAATGGATGCCACTCATATACCCCTGCACAATATGAACGGCAGAGCGTGTGAAATAAACAAATTTTCTTTTTTTTTTCTGTCACTCAGGTACACTGTATACCAATTTGTGTGCTGATTATAAATCAGAAGGTTGTTACTAACAAAGGCTGTTTTATTTTTTGATGCAAACATCCAAATTTGCTACCTCAATCTGAATTTTTCCCTAGGTATTTGGACAAATCCACCAAAACTTGAGTTGACGCCAACATCAAGATCGTTTATCAGGAATTATTATAGATATGAACATTTGATACATATACTTGCCTTGAGATGTTCAACATCAAAATATTCATTCTGATTTACTGAATTAAAAGGCTGAATCCTAGATGATGACACAAATGAAATTTCCAATTAACTGTCCTGTTCTACATTATCTAAAAGCGATATTATACAAACTTTTCAGTCCCCTCATCCGAGAAAGAACACGAGGCAGGGGAAAGTGGAAAAAGGGACCACCCCACTTCCTATTGTCAAATCTCTGAAATGAAAACAATGCCCCAAAGTTTTTAATGTTAACCCAGATGACTTACATATGGTAGATGAATTTTATCTGCGGGTTTTTTTTTCGGAGTGAATGTGTTTGAGTATAGGCCTATGATGTCGAGGGAGACTCTGAGATCTGTACAGTGCTGCCTCATTCTGAAAGCAGTGTTATAACAACTTCACACTGCTTGTCTTTAATGTTCAGCATTTGCAGATTCAGGATTGCTCTCGGTAACCAGACCAGCTGTGTTATGGCCTCCTTATTGGTGGCTGTAAACTAACTCCAGAGGTCTTTTTAACATATTATGTGGTGACATTACATTCACTTCACGTAGGAAGTTTGCAGATGATCTTGCCTTTACGTCTCATAGAAAGTCCTTGGATGACATGAGCCGAGTACTGACCCATCTCAAGACAATAGTGGAGTACTTCATCTTCTGGAGACTTTCCCCCAATCTTTATTAGATTATCATCAGACCCATGCCTTCCATATTAGTAACCATCTTGCCAACGCTATGTTCAAGGTAGCCCTCTGTGGCGAGCCTTCCAAGCATAGGCTAAGGAAGTCCATCCTCCTTCACTGGCACTCGATCACTCTCCCTCACTCTGGAAGGAAAAGATGGCAAGTGTCACCAGTGCCGTCAACGCATACCCTGACCTTCCAAACACGATAGCATGGAGGGGGGGGGGGGGGCATTTCATGAAGCGTTTTGTCTGACAAATTTGCTCTCAGCCAATCGGATGCAAGGATTAATAAGCTTATAACAGTTTGTCAAAAAGAAAAGATCTGACAAAACACTTCATGAAATGCCCCCTTGAACAACCTGCCATCAATGCGCCTGAAATCCCACAAGCCTAGATTTCCCTACAACTGTAACTTGAAAGCTTTGACCCCAAAACAGGTTGGTGCAGATGCTGGTCTGATGTCATCTCTGATACCACCCAAGTTACCTACAACACTGTCTCTGGCCTGGCAACAAAGCCACAGGGCTTCAACGGGTGGTGATCAAACAAGTCTTCATGTCTTCATCCTGTTTCTATGGCAAATAATTGCCCTCTGACCCCTGAGGAAGTGGTGAACATCACCAGATGTCGTTGCAATTAAAACAATTGCAGGACTAATATGCATCTTTAGCCTGAGAATTCTGCAAATTTGGGGCTGATGTCGCCTGCTGCTAAACATACAATTAAAGGGTTCTTTAAAGACAATAAAAATGACAGTTTTAGTTTTAAGACAAGACTGAATGAGATCATGATGTCAAAGTGTATATTATCAACACCTTGGAACTGTGAGAGAACTGAAAGAGGTACCTCACATTACTCCTTGATTGATGTTTAATGAACAGTTTGTACGGTATTGCATTAGGACAGTTTCGTTTATGCCTTAACAGTTTTTGTTGTTTTAATTCAAGAAGAAAATCAGGTTTGCTCGGTAATATCAAGGCGGCACTTCTAAATTAAATCATATCAAAGTGATGGAGGTTATGATCCATTTCGAACTCGCCTCAGGACTGCTCCCTCCCCCCCCCCCTCAACTCCTTGCTGGAAAAAAATCTACAATGTAAAGGGTTTTTAGTTGTGTCATTAATGTCCGATGTGTTTTTGTCTGCATCCATGTATCTCTGCACTTACTATATAGGATTTTCTGTACTTTGTTAACATGGTTTTAGGGGAATGCATGATACAAGCTTTGCTTTCTAGCTTTCCCTCCATTTTCAACATTATTTGATAAATACCATGTATCTAGGCTCCTTAATATATTGTGTTAGCATTACATTTTTATATTCAACCGGCATGTAGAATATGATGGTATATTGATTCCTTGCGAGACGTTTAGTGAACTTATATTGTTGAGAATTTTGTTGAGACAAAATGAAATATATACGAAATTGTGTTCAACATCGTAAGGTTTATGAATATTAAATGCTCATATATGTAGGCCCACTATATATTGTAAGTGACACCAAACACATTTCACATGCAACACTTTATGATAGCGTAGGTACGGGACTGGAAATACAGTAAATTTGTTCTATATTTCCATATGTTTTTGCCATTCATTACATAAGCATAAGAATGGCGGTCATTTTGAATTGAAAATAAGCTTAAAATACTAGTGAGGTGGTCCCTTTTTCCACTTTCCCCTGCCTCATGTTCTTTCTCGGATGAGGGGACTGAAAAGTTTGTATAATATCGCTTTTAGATAATGTAGAACAGGACAGTTAATTGGAAATTTCATTTGTGTCATCATCTAGGATTCAGCCTTTTAATTCAGTAAATCAGAATGAATATTTTGATGTTGAACATCTCAAGGCAAGTATATGTATCAAATGTTCATATCTATGATAATTCCTGATAAACGATCTTGATGTTGGCGTCAACTCAAGTTTTGGTGGATTTGTCCAAATACCTAGGGAAAAATTCAGATTGAGGTAGCAAATTTGGATGTTTGCATCAAAAAATAAAACAGCCTTTGTTAGTAACAACCTTCTGATTTATAATCAGCACACAAATTGGTAAACAGTGTACCTGAGTGACAGAAAAAAAAGAAAATTTGTTTATTTCACACGCTCTGCCGTTCATATTGTGCAGGGGTATATGAGTGGCATCCATTTTGAAGTTTTGTATTAAGAAGAATATAATAAGCCTAAAAACAATAAACTTTCTGTTCGTTTGCTTGTTTGTTTGCTCGCTTAAGTGGCACTCATCAGATTTGCATTGCACATGCAAAACTTTTTAAGCGTAGGTATGTGACTGAAAATTTGTCTTCTATTTCTATGCATATTTTTTGCCATTCATATAGTACATGAGTATAAGAGTGGCGGCCATTTTGAATTGAAAATAAGCTTAAAATACTAAATATACCTCTTCAAATGAAAAATTTCTTGCATGTGCAAGTAGAATTACTCAAGGAACAAAAATTTAAAAAACTTTGATGGAATAATTTGTCATAAAATTGACATAACTGGGATTATCATGGCCAAATTAGCATATATGGCGGCCATTTTGGATTTTCGCGTTTTGCCGAAAATGCTCAAGGTTACGCGAGTGGCATCAATCGGATTTGGAATCAGCACCCTCGAATTGACGAGAAACCATCAAAAAACATTGTATATATCAAAAAACAAGGTTGGGTGCCTTCTAGCCTGGACTATTACCGTCATTATGTCTACCAGGGAGGTTGTGTCCACTTACGATCCTGCGGATGTCTGCGTCTGTGCTGCGTCCACTTTTATGTATCCGAGGAGGAAGTATCATAAGCGACTGTGTCACTGGGGCTTGATATCATAAACGAAACTGTGCTTATTTTATAGGAGGTTATTCAAATGATGCACTTACTGACAATAAAAAAAATGAATATTTGATATGGAAACTCAGCCACCATCTGCTCCATAAACGGTGATTCAAGAAGGATGATGAGTAATTTGCACCAATTAAGACGTTCTATAATGATCAGATTAGCGTCATTCTTGCGTTGCAGTCAGTAACGTCTAAGAATAACTCATCATACGAGCATTTGCATGATAATCATCTTTCTCATTTTAAAGAAGAGGCAATATTCATATTTAGAAATATTTCTTTGCAATAGCATCTGATGTGGGAATCAATAATTGTGACAATGAGTTCTTAAATACGTTATCACTTTGCCCTTGGGTACGAGTCTGACGCATTAGGAGAGCCCCTTCTGGGAATCAGAGGAAAGATATCGGCCTGAAATTGTCGAACTGTTATTAAAAGTGAATCTTATCGGTGGAAGTGATACTTTCAGTTTGTCATCTTAAGTAGTTTTTTGATATATTTCCAATAGGGTAGAATACATCCACGACACAAACAGTACTGAGATTACTTACACCAAAAACTGCGGAAGTGATGTTTAGATCTATTTGAATAAAAGATGAGATCCCGTCTCTAATTTCATTTTCATTTCATTTCATTTCTTTATCTGTCCAAAAATTAATTATGTATGAAAACATTGTATAGAAAATAGGTTTTGTCACACATTCATCATGGACAGATGTTTTTATACATAATTTGGATAAATATAGGAATGATATGAAGAAAAAAAATGAAATAAAGTAAAATGATTATCGGTATCGTCCAAGCAAGTTGGTGTTTGCATTTTCTGTTCTACTAACAGCGAATATGTATCAAGTTTTCAGCTGGCTTTTCTCACAGATTTAGGGAGTATATTATTCGGGAATTTGTGCATGCACTTTCCACTGAAGTAAGACAAACTTTTACTGTTTTGCGCGTGCATCCACGGCCAAGCACAGAGTGTAACGCGGTCATCGGAATTTTGATGAAAACCACACATCATGACATTAAAATTAAACTCACTTCGATGAGTAACGAGTTTTATGCCCTTACTATAGGTAAGAGATCACCTCTGTGACCATGCATTGCCATACTGGCGGCTGTTCCTGCTACTTAAAATGCTTTTACTTTACTGGTTACATGCTACAACCGTGAAGCCAGCATGCTTTTGTTATCTATATACGTTCCTTCGGATATCTTATCTGGACGGAACAATCTTTACGAAATTGATGATTTTGAAGAATATGTGGTATTTATTTAGAAACGATTTCGTATCCCCGTACTTGTCTGTTCACTATACTACACTGTATCTTGATAGTCTTCAAACTCATGTCGTCTTGCTGTGGGGGCGCTGTGGCATGGTGGACAAGACTCGCGACTCTCAACCGGAGGATACGAGTTCGATTCCCGCCCAGTGCTTACGTCCTTGGGCAAGATGTTTTTACCCACAATATCCCTTTCAACCCAGGTGTAAAAATGGGTACCTGGCAACGCTGGGGTTATAGTAATGGCAGTGTCTTCTTGTAGAGGCTATCCTGAATAAATAAGACCTTATTATTATTTTGGTCAAGCGCAATTAGTTGTAGGTTCAGCCATCATTCAATTCAATTCAATTCATTTATTTTTCATTCTCAGTTTTCTTCCAACAAAACATAACATAAAGTAAATCAGGAATTCTATCATTAGAATATATACATTACAAAGTACGAAAAATAAAACGATAGTCAACAAAATAATAAAGATAAATTATGTATACATATCGGAAAATACAAAGTTATGTTTAGAGGGGAAAAAAGAGAACTGAGAGGTCTACTAAAAAGCACTGCTTGTAGACTGTGGACCACTCAAGAATTTCTTCAAAAATACTTACTGTAATTACAAGAACATAACACAAAAATAATTAAGACAAAATGCAACAAACAACAGAGACACAAGAACATGACATGAGTAAACTGAGGGGGATACAATTGAAGGAATGGGGCAAAAACAAAATTAAAGGAAGAAAAGAAAGAAAGAGAGAGAGAATGCCTACACGCTGAAAGGGCTAATTTACGACCAGTTAGAATGAGTTACAGTTGCGAGATGCATTACACTCCAAATGGAGATTTATTGTGCGTGTCTTATCCCCCCCCCCCCCCCCGACACTCTTTAATGATGACTTATCCTGCATCGTGTGAAATGCTCTCAATAAAGATGAGAGTCTTGAAGAGAAGTCATACTACAAATTCTTGCATGTAAGCGATAGTTCTAATCCACCAAAAGTCGGAAGAGGCAAAATCAAAAGCCACTGCAATCTGCAGGCAAATAATTTACCACGTCACGTACCCATTCGTTCAGAAGAAGGCTCGAATGTGAGAAAAAAAAATGTGACTGCACAAGAAGGAGAAGAAAGAGATAATGAGGATGGCAACTATCTCTATCTCTACGAAACGTCTACAATTTCTTGGATTTGAGGGCCCGAGGGGAGCCACGCGTTGGCATCACACTTACTACTACGCCCCCTGCCCCTGCTATACCCCCCATCCTGCCCCCTTTGCCTTTTTTCTTCCATGGTCGCGTTCCAAACCGTATTTACGTCATCATCCCAGGACGGACGACATCATTTTGTGATGATGTGTTGCCTGTCGTCTGTCAGTGGATGGAGCGAGGCGGCGATATTCCCATTGCGATCACGACCTTCCTGGTCTAAACTCCGTAATCATCTGCCCTCGATTGGAGACGTGACTTGCTAACGCAATTTGCTCACAGTCCACTTAGGCCCTACTTATTTTTCCTGGATACCACTAGACCATTTTCTCCTCTTCCCTTGATCTGGTCCTCTCCCCCACCCAAACACACACACACACACACACACACACACACACACACACACGCACACGCACACACACACGCATGCACGCACACACACGCACACACACACACACACACACACACCCACACACACGCTCACACATAGGAACTCATGTCAACACATGATTTTATATCAAATCTTGAAAATGTGGGTTTTTTTCAATATCTTTTGTGCTGTTTATCGTCATTTATCAAGAGGTTCACCATGTTCACGAATTTCGAAAGCAAATGAGAAATGTCTTATCAGAGCAGTAATGGTATCTACGATAAGTAGTCGGAAAATATAATACATTAGAGTTATTATGAATGAATGTATTATTATTATTTTTTTGGCAAATGTCTGTATGTTTATGCCCTTGTCAAGTTATTGTGATGTAACAGTGTATTGAACTTTTCCTGGTATATTGTACTTATATACCTGCCTGTGGGCAGGTAGTAACCTGAAAATGTTCAGATACATGCTTTAATTTATGAAGAAATAATGTATGCTATATATGATAAAGGGAAGATGGAAGAATTGAAGGTAATTGAGCCTTGTCCATTTGCAGGAATAACAACTTTAAACGTGCATTTTTGCGTCACTTGATACTGCACAACTCGCATGATTATAATTCTCTGAATTAAGTGTATTGATATGCCTTGTGATGTTTGCTATACCAGGGCAACCTCTTTTTTTAACAAGCTGGTCAAGTCAACGTTCAAAATGAGATATGAGAAAGCGTTGAGAAGACAACAAGGAATTCGAAGAAATTGCTTAAGCAGAGATTGTAAGACCATCTACTCTACCTCGTGTTACAAATTCTTCAAACACTCATGGCAAAAACCAAAACCAGTTACACAAACAAACAACAAATAGTTCTTCTTCTTCTTCAAAATACTCCTCGACGTTCCATCTGGAACCAAAGAGGAGTAAGGGGGAGTACGCGATGTTGCTGTTAGTCCTTGTAGCTTGAGTCTTGGTTGCGGAAAAAATAGTTGCTTGCATCCAGTTTAAAAGTGTCGTTGTTGACTGTACACTGAATGTCCGGTGGTAATGAGTTCCGAAGTTCCAGTTGAAAGACATTTCAAGAGAAATCACTATACATAAGTACGATATGTCTTACTTCTAAGCCCTTATCCACATGTTAGTAAATATGTTGATTTTACACTTGTCGTATAGGAGAACAATTTCAAAACGCAGAGGAATCTGTAAATACACTTCGTTGACCATGCCGTAGAGAAAGGATACCTGCCAAGATTTGTGCGAGTGAAAATTATTACAAAAAAAAATAACAAAAATAACAGAAATATCTCAAAGACATAAATTTTCCGCATGACAGGGTCTGTGATCAAAGAAATCAGATTTCTGAAGGGTCAGTGGTGCGTGGATTTTTACCAGACCACTTTCTCTCCCTCTCTTCAGCCAATCTATAATTATGCCACCATTAGCTACGAAATCCGTTGACCGTTTGTGCTCGCGGCTCATTGACCAATTGATCATTCGGAGAAACTGCCCGTCAATTTGGTGCAATGAACTGTATCTTAAAGTGGACAACCTCTGTTTAGTCGTTTCGCGCACCTCTCTGCTCCCAAAATTGCAATGGAGAGCCATCACAGATAGGAAAAAACCGCCTATTCTGAATCAGGTCGAACTGAAGACGACCTTAACTCGCTCAGTACCATCAATCACTTCCTTTGCATCAATCGTCAAGAATATCTAAGAAATGAAAAGCGCCCAGCGGAAAAACAGACATGGCTTTTAAATTACTGAACACACAATTATAATCACCGGATCTGAATTACCGCTATACGTATCAAAGGTTATCAAGCGTACGAGACACAATAATAGACTTTGACGGGTTAAAAAAAAGATGGAGATAAGGTTCATCATTTTTTTTTTTCCGACCCGAAATTATTCAGAATGTACTGGCTTGATAGCATTTTTTAGCCATCCCACCAAAGAGTATCTAAAATGTGACCAATGGATTAGATGATAGTCACCTTTTTCACAGGTATATAACATATACTTCACCTGTTTGTAATACACCATAACATTTACAGCTAAACCGTTGTCTCGTAACTATTATAACATTTTCCATCTAGACTTTATTGATGGCACTCCTAGTTGTTCCCACTCACAATTAATATGTTAATAAACACTCCCTTTCAGATGATGATTTGCACCAGACAGTCGTAATGCATGCATGTGGTAATCTTTATAACCACTGTACATACCACATGCAGTCATCGAATTACCTTTGTCGGGTGTGACCGACTTTCTTTTGATTCTTTTTTTTTTTTTTTTTTGCAGCTGAAAGTCACAGCTGAAAGTTTGGTTTAGTGAAACACTGCAATTGTAAGAAAAAAAGTTTTGGTTTTTTTTTCAAAATTTTCAAAGTTCTGCAGTGCAAACGAACGAAATTTGACAGCATAGAACTTGGACCTTTTTATGATCATGTGTTCCCATGATCGTTCATTGTATATCTTTGTTTAAATTATCATTGTATGAAAATGTTTTGAGCACCTCAACGTGATGATAACTCGCTATGTAGGAAATAAGATCACTGTCACAATTGTCCTGGTAGTAGTCCCCTAAATAGATAGGTTGTTATCATTAACATATTGTTTACTACAGGGAGCAGTGATTAAAATATATATATATATAGTAAATAGGTAGAGTGAAATTTGCGTTGTGATTGGTTGGATAGTATCACGTGATTGTGCAAAAATTCCGGTATAGTGGCACGACCGTGCCACTATACCGAACGCTTACAGTGCGTGCCTACGCTTTATATACGAAGAGATTCGCGCAGGGAGGGACGTAGGGCCAAGCATGTAACGTATGCGCGCGTAGAGCACTGCACGCAGAATGTAGGAGTTTATACGCGAGTCTGCTCTGTGATGTATACAATACGCATACGCGGCTGTACTAGCGTCACGCGCTGTGTACGTAAACTACAGTAGGTTGGTGCAGTGCCGGCGGTACGGTGAGTCTTGTTAGATTAAAATTATAGGGCCTAGACCTACGGAAAATACATGTGGATCGAGGGACCTATTTACTATAACAATTAGTGCATGTTCTATTGATGCACCAGTACTGGACTATAGAACTCCAAATACTAAATTATCCCTCGTGCAGTTCTATTCACCTCGGCCTGCGGCCTCGGTGAAACAAAACAGCACTCGGGATAATTTAGTATTTGTCGTTCTCTAATCCAGTATAGTGCATCATAGAGCATGCACTATTTGTATAATAGATATATATATATATATATATATATATATATATATATATATATGAGTTATCACGTTATTGATGTGTATGTGTACATGTAGGTCAGTTGTATCACCAAACAGCCTATCATACTAACATTTCGCAATAATGCCTAAAATATAAGGAGATGTCACTATTTTTTCTCACTAAACCATAATTGCAGACGGTCTCTTCTAGAAATAATTTGATCATAAGTATTGTTCCCATTTTGTATATTTAACAGTGCTAAATATTGATTATACTGATTAACGTTCTTATATTTGTTGTTTACTGTCCCTAAGTCACATCTTAGAACTATTTTGAAGCACTACAGCTGGGTTTTGTTTCATCTACAAATGTTAAATAATGCCTTTAAGTAGTACTTTTCTTGTTATCGTTTTATTATCACTATTATTATCTCTACAACTAGTTATCGCGAGACTTTTATTATTGTCAGCATGCCATAGAAGAAAGGCCAGCAAATGAATTTTGTAACAACATGCACACTGTGATTTTCCATTAGCTCCGTGGACAAGTGAAACAGAGAGAGAGAGAGAGAGAGGGGGGGGGGGTGGGGCGGGAGAGACAGAATGTAAACGTCATTTCCACTTAAGATTCATAGCTATACTCATTATGCAAAGACGACGAATTTTTTCGCGCCTTCAGTCACAGGTAAGAGAGGAAATGCAAAGAGAAATGCTAAGAGGGTACACGAAGATTTCCAAGGACGGAAGAGGGGAAGAGATGGCGCTAAAACCCTATGCATTCATGAATGTGCCGATGGCCCATCATGCCAGGCCGCTAGAAATCAGATAGGAACGAAGTGAGTTGGACGTGTTTGATATCAAAGAGTCCATTCGCAGACTTCCTTGCTATCGGTGTATTATAGTGCTCGCTCGGAGTTAATGCACACCGCGTCATAGCTCAGAGCTGTATAACTTACTACGCTTTTCCATCAATATTCCACACCTTGGGGTGATCACTCTTGTTTTTCTTACTTCCAACCCTGCGCTCTTTTGTTCAGCTTGCTGTTTCTCCCGTGATAATGGTAGGTTCACAAAGGCACTGTAATCTGTCTGCGCTTTCCGTCAATGATCTATAGCACCTAGATGAAATCTGGCATATATCGATAATTCTTTTCAAGAGCTTTGAATATTTTCCCAACGTTTGTCGCATTATCTTATTGTTTCTTTTCCTACCCAACATTTTTACGGCTTCTTCTTTTATAAGTTTGCTTTCTCCTTCGTTTCATTAATTGTGCAGGATATCTTAATTGGTATCTATGTAATGACGTCACAAGGGATATCTCTTATCAAAGAAATAATGTGTGATTTTCTCCATTCTCTTTGTATTTCGTTCTATGTACATCCAACTCTCTATATATCTATGATAATTAATAGTCTACATAAACACTGGTCGGTGATTGGTCATAATGCAATCACGTGACTAGTGCAACGAGGATGGAAATCGTCATTATTGTTAGCAGTGACGTCACGTCAGGTGATATGATTCAAGAAATTTATTGGCTATAGAGGGGGCTAGAATAGAAACTAATGTGTATATATACGTGAACTGAGTAGTACAATATAAGATACATTGCCTTGTTCTTAGCGTTGTGATAACACTTGACAGTCCCCGCGGGAGTTGTGTTTTCCCCTCCAGACAATTTTTTTCCCTCAGCGCTGCGCGCTGCGGGAAAATATAATCTTGGGGGAAAATATAACTCCGTCGGGGTGTCAAGACGATTCATTTCACCCCTAAAAAAGGCAATATCTGTATAATATAGCTTCCTGTGCCTCTCTACAGAGCTGAGAAGTTTCTTCTGATTCTGCAGGAGACTTCATTCCTGAAAAGTCTGTGTTTCTCCATGTCTAGTTAAGAGAATATCAGAATATTCCAGATTCTGGAAGTGTTTTTGCTTATTGAAATACAAGTATAAGTAAGTATCTCCCTTCTTGTTTTTTGGAGTCTCCTTGATTTTGATAGGTGAATGTTGGCTGCCCTGTTTCTGTCCCTCAGCCATACTATGTCTCCTTTCACTCTTCTTTTATAACTTTGTCCCTTTTTACCTTCCGGATCCTACTCCTTGTTTCCACTATTTGCATCATGAAAAATGATTGTATGCTGCAAAACTTACACCACTCTTTCCTTTCCGCATCCACATACCATTTCGGCTGCTTCTGTCAGTTTTTTGTGTGTTTGTGTTTATTCTCTTGTGTCTATGCACAATATCATGCACCACATTTTTCACATTTTTTTTTCATATCTTCTCTTTTCACTACACCAATCCCCAGACCATCTTGTGTTCAAGGATAGGCTTCAACACAATGCGATGCGCGTTCTGCAGCAATTTCCCCTTCAAGTATATTCCTTTTATTTGACATTGATTAGTCGTCGCGTTGATAACACATTTGCAAGTTCTGTTTACACTGTATGTTCTGTTGTAAGAAATGTTGGAAAATAAATATCACTGATGATATTTTGAATTAAAATGTTGAAAATTCCATAAATAACACCAAACCAAACCCAGCTTCCCTGTTTGATGTTATCCGACGTTCGGAATAATGATTCTTATCTTCCGTTAAGGTGTGTTATTGTATCACCATCTACTTTCTTAAGCAGAAAGAGTTGCTGATGTATAATGTCTGGGCACGCCAGCAATGCAAAATCTGATGTTATCTTCGACGTCTCTTTTTCAATAAATGTCACATTTTTTTTTGCCACTGTGGCCTCTTCTCAGCGTCTTAAAGCTGTTTGACAGCTTCTCTGTTCGCGGGACAAGAGGGAGCCGCTACACTCTCAACATCTCATCGTCTCATCTTTCGGATCTTTTTCTGCCATTGTTCATAAAACTGTCTTTTCTGTGTCGTCTTGTTTTGTTTTGTTCGTTTTCGCTCGTAAAAGCGTGCTCATAAATCGATAATTCTGATTCTTTGCCAGCTCCCATTAAAAAAAAAGTAAGTTGAATCGTGCTCAGGTAACAATCACGAAGAAGTCGATGAAACATAAGCGAAGACGTTGACTTCGGTATCGTAAGGACTCTAATTTACAGTGATAGCAAGAAATGTATGGTATCGTGACACGTCTAATGCGAGCACTCACCAGCCCATGTCTAGAACTCTAACATGAAAACGGAAAGATGGAGGTTTACATGGCGACTGAAGTGTCTTTGACGTTTCTATACCGACCAAAGAGTCGTCATCCTTGGAACAGCGTCGTGTGTCGTAAATTGAAATCTTGTCTGTACAAGCGCCGTCAGCGTTCTTACTTCCTTGTGGCTATATGAGGTCTTCGGTAAAGCGAGGAATGTGTACAAGATAGCTTACGGGTGCAGAGCAATATGTCAACGCTTGCAAACAAGCAACGGGACTGTTTCTTCTCCATCACGGATGCGTGTGTCAATGTTAGCATACATCTCTCTATTATGTGCTCATTTGAACTTTTATTTTGTCCTTTGCACTGTAACGATGTAATGTGGTGTAGTTTCAAAACTTTCAAACGTTATGGCGACTGTAACGAATTCTGCCTTTAATTCTGCTGTCTTTCTCTTGCCGTTAAACGCTTTGATGTATCAATCTTTGTTGACCTGATCACATTTTCTTGATTTGCAATGTTTGCATATATTATAAGCATGACCGTTTCAGTAATAATGCAATGTATGGATTGTGATCTATGTTCGGTGAAACATTGTTCATCAGAGTGTCAGGATGATGACATTTATGTAAAGACATTGCATATTTGTTTTGAGCTTTTTTTTTTTTTTTTGCTTCTATTGATGATGTATAAAATATTATTCTTTTAAACAAAAGATTGTAATACTGTCGGCATACCTTTTTGGCTGATATTTTGCATTTTCGTGGTTACCCATCTGAAATCCTGTATCACAGCAATATTTCTCATATTCGATTATGTGTCCCGGCCAAATTAGAGCAAAAATCGATTCATGTAGTTTCTGCAGGCGTGTGGAGGATGTTTTATATCAAACTCGAATTAGGTTCATGGACACGTACGTCTCATGCCATTAACCATCACAAGGTCCTAATTCGGTGTTGTTGTTTTTTTTGTGACGTAGCACGACATTGCCACCTTTTCAGCGATTGTGATCTAGTTTCAAAGATAAGAGTTATGTGCCTGTCCAATAAGTGTTGTATTTCATTATGTGTGTGAGGCGGAAGTGACCCAACAGTCTCCGTATGCCCTTAAAAGCCCAAGCAGCCTAGGTTAACATCTACCTTAGATAGCAGGCACTCAAACACACCCACACACCCACCCACACTCGCATACACGCTCACACACACACACAGACAAATGCACACACCAACACACACGCGCAGACAAATGTACATTCACACACATACACACACACACACACACACACGAACACACACACGCACACACAACAGAACCACGGGGAGGAAGGCCTCGAGCCTCGGTGATTAAGTTTGCCTTTTCCTTCCCTGGCAACCAGCGGTATGCACCTAGAATCACCACAATCTTTATCTTGTAATGTGACTTTTTCCTTGTATTTTATCCTTGAAATCCCAAATGAATGATAATAATAATAATAATAATGATAATAATAATAATGATAATAATAATAATAATAACAATAATCCTATACTATAATACTCGAAGTTGTTGTTGTTGTCGCGGCCTTATGTATTTCCTGTTTTATTTCGGCGTTGCTGGTTTGTCTATCTCCTCCCGAGCCGTGGGCTCCGGGCAGCTGCGACCGGTGCCGTCGGCCGCAGGAGAGTATCCTACATCGAATGGCGCGGGTTTCGTCCCCTCTCCGCCTCCGTGTCGACGTCGAGGACGAAAAAGAAAAATTAATTAGCAATATGCATAATGCATTTTTGTGCGTGACGAAAGAGCCGAGCGTTTCAATATTCACGGTACCTGCGCTGGCCTCCTGCTTTCTCGATCTTCCATCTTTTAGCTTGCAGAGACACTGGGAGATACTAAAGATGATGGTGCAGCGAAATCGCTGACATCTTCCGGCGGACGCGCACGCACACACACAATGTACCTCGCAGAACTCTACACACTCTACACTGTGTGTATAGTTCTGTGATGTACCTTTGCCTCCGCCTGTTACGTGTACTGAATGTATTGACGATGGTTACACGAATCTGTGTGTGCGTGATGATATGGACTACAAGGGCATTTACGTACAGTTCACCATTATTGGCGTCCCCAAATGAAAACAACGAACGTTGTTATGTAATTGTATTTTGCACAACTGCAGAATACTATATGCAGCTCAGGTACGTCATTTAGTTTGCTCGCCGTTTGCTCTCAAGTCCGATGTCATTGTACGCAGACTGTTTAGGACGCGGCTAAATATATTTGCCGATCGTACCCTTCCTTATCAGATTACACTCGCAGCTGTGTCCATTCGTTTACTGCAGAGCTGCTGTAATCATACATATTCATAAGATGAGCGGACGTAGAGGAAAACCTCGCTTTGCCGACCGCCTATTTTTAAAATTGCAAGTGGAAATAGAATGTGTGGTTCTATGGTCTATCAAACCAAGTTTTGGTGACAAAAAAAAGAGGGAGCAAATGAAGACGAATGCAGTGATGTATATATTCTTCTTTCTTCCATAACATGGGAAAAATATTAAAGAAAAAAAATACGAGGTCGTGAGACCCTACTCCCACGGGTGGCTATTAGACCTGATGACTATGATCTCCCCCTCCCCAAATAATAACAATAATAATAATAATAATAATAATAATAATAATGATAATGATAATGATAATAATAATATAATAGTAACTGTAATAGGAGCAATAATTGTAGGCCTAATATTGATTATGATAATGTACAGTCTGAAGCAGATGTAGTTCTATATGATATATCAAGCCAAGTTTTGCTGATTAAAAACAAAAAGGAGGGAGCAAAATTATGAAGACGAAAATATCTTATTTTTCTCTCATAACGTGGGGATAAGAAACATAAAAAAAACACAAAACAAACCGAGGCCTTGAGACCAGCCGTGGATTCCCGCGGGTGCCCGCGTGGATGCAAGAGCAGGGGGTAATCAAAGTCATAGTGTTAATATCTTCCCGTTTCGACGGGAACAACCTGTGGGCAGAACTTTCGGGGAATCTCATTTGCGTTTTTGGTAATTTTTCCCTGAATGTTTTTGTTTTTTGCCCTGCGGAGGTGGAAATGTGTGTGTGCGTGGGGGGGTGGGGATGGGTGAGGGGCAACAAGACAACTGTTGGACTTCAACGGGTGCAAATAACCCCTCGAAACTCAAGTTCTATAATAAAAGCAAGTAGTGGCGGGAATGATCCCTACCAATGGACCGTATCGCCGGGCATATACTACAAAAATGCATTATAAAATTTCTGGGAAGGGTGGTCATTGAGAAGACAGCACAATTAACGAAAGAATGAGAAGACTTTTCTTTTTATTTCTTCAATAAAAATGTGCAAAATCGTATTATGAGAAAAAAAAAAATAAAACCCCTCAGACCCGTGGATTTCCACGGGTGCTGCTAGTAATAACAATAATAGTAATAATAACAGCAGACACCGGAAGACTAGTGCACACACACACACACCCTCACACACACACACACACACACACAAATGTTTGTCCTACTTGCCATGCTTAAACTTGTTGCAGTTATACATCAACCCCTACAAAAACCTCCTTAACCTGTTTCTGCCTTTAATATCACTTCCTTCAGGTCGTTGACCTGAGCATCATTAACACCATAGAGGAGCTGTTTGGCCTATATCAAACAAGCCATTTAGGAAAGATACTATTTATCATGAATTATGAGAGAGAAGAGAGGAGATTTGTGGATAAATGAAGTAAGCAGGAGAGAGGGAAAGTATGAGAGAAATATAGGAGACGACAGACTGATGATAGACAGGTCAATGAAGAGAGAAAGGGAGGAAGAAAGAGATGGAGATAAGAAAGAGAGGATGATGAATAGATGAAGAAAAGGAGGGAGATGGAGGAAGAGTGAAGGAAAGGACAGCTAGAGACACGAGAGAGATAGAGAGAGAGAGAGAGATAGGGAGAGAAAGAGATGAGAAATCGATGCCTTATCACGAGATTTATGCCAGGGTCTGTTGCCGGGAAGCGGCCCTGGCTCTAGGGTTTCAACTCTAGAATTTCTCGGATCTGGCGGCCATTAAACGAACCTAATCGGCCCTTGACCCCGATGTATTAAGCTGCCAGCGTGATAATGTACTATCACAGTTTGTCATCTGCGCGTGCAGAGGAAAGGGAGATATGAGCCCTGTTGTCAATACAACCTGCCACACTACCCCTCATTGCCCACTCTTACATCAGCATCTACGGGATTGGTGACAGAGAGGTGTCCTCTCATACATAAAATCTAACTTAGTGTTAATTGTTTTCACAACCTTGTCACCTCAATTCGGGAGAAATTTAAAAAAAAAAACCCGCATAAGTAATGGTAAGTAGTTCAAGGATAGCCGTCTTTGTGCATAATCTTGCTTTTTGCTCAGCTTCCCTTTTTTTTCTTCAAACGCTGAATCCGAGACATACGAAGACGGTTAGAGGTTTCACACAATGATTTTTTTTTCTGTCACTAAAGACACAAATTCCAGCACTGAAACGGTGACAAAAACTTCTCCTTAAATGGTTTTACAGTGTTTGAGCTTTCGAAAAGCAAGACTTATAAGATAGATTTAATGGCGTTTCACGCCAGTGTTGAATTTGACTGAACGAATACTAGTAGATGACCACATATTTGGCAGGATTCCAGTGTGGACAAATATTTGCGTGTATAAGATCTTATAAATTTGCAATTTTACTTCTTTTGATAATTTAACATTCATACAAATGGTCGTCAAGACTCAAAGTGGCATCATTCCTCACCATATTCCTAAATTCTGTGCTTTGTTTTCAACAAGTTATGGCATGGATACTTTGAGTATACGAAATGAAATTCAATAAAACATACGCGCATCTATGTTCTTATAAATAGTACGTTCTGCAATGATTTTCTTTTCTTGGACGGCAAGACTAGTGCATGAGGACTGAAAAGGCAAATTCTTCCACTGATTTATGACTTATCATCGAGATGTATTATCTCCCACGTCTTTTCAGTATGATTTTCCCCGTGCAATGCAATATGCTGAAATTCCAAACAATTGGAACATGGAAATTATTTTTTTTTTCCTGCTCCATCTTCTTCTTCTTGGATCTGGCTTCCGCTGAAGTTGAATTCGCGGCGGAAATTGAACGGCAAGAAGCACCCCGAGGGATTTCTTTGGGGACATTGACGGAAAATAATGACGGGACCCTGTTGCCTGGTGATTGGGAGAATGATGAAAATCACGCTGTTTGTCACAGAAAATGAGCCATTAAATACATTTCTTCGAATCGTGCCAGTATATGTGGTGAATCTTGATTTAGATTATCAATCACTTGGATTGTCTCCCTTCAGAGTGTGGAGAAGACGGATGGGAATTGGTATTCAGAGGAGCAAACCATTTAAAAAGAATGCAAATAAATGGACAAAGAGAAGTATGAAGGCGTAATTACAGATGACAGTAATCGGTAAAGTCTGCGATTTATAGGGGAGATGCAGAACTGAACACACGCACAGGATCGAAATCACCTGCACGAAGTTTTCTTACATTTCGTGGGTGGAGCTGAACCATTATGTCAGAAAATTCATTTATTCGAACAACTTTAGCATATACGCTTTTAAAAAGAAATTCAACAGTGCATGGTGTGTATATTTGTCACGCACGTGTTTTTGCGCCACTAATGCGTGGCTAAAAAGAAAAAAAAAGTCTTGCTCTGTCTGTGACGTGTATACAGATTGTTACGACTCGATTATTCTTGTGGCAGGTGTAGCCATTTTATATGTACTTAACAGTATAGTGCATAATATGCAAGTGCGCACTTGTGCGTCCATTAAAATTTTATTCGTGTATACATTAAAGATAATACTGACTTTCAACACACAAGAAAACAGTATTGATTAATTTATAGCAGGGGTACGTATTCGACATTAAGTATTTAGAAAGCTTAATAAGTACAAACGCAAGTTTTCACGATTCTGTTACGACGGTGGACCCTTTAGCCATTGCAGCACATCAAGTTTCAAGTATATTTTCCACATCTCATAAAAAAAGAGAAAAATGAAATCAATGTGATTTCATGTGAGCATAACAAAATGTACACACAGAAAAAACATGTATAAAAATCAAAGTTTGTGACTCAGGACATGTGGCGAGTCTGGAGGGGAACAGATATAGGCCATTGACCTTTCGAGGCCGAACCTCATAGACAAAATGAAGAAAAAGAGAGTCAGTTACAGTAATGATATCATAATTAACAGTTATCAATTGAAGCGTTACAGATAGATATACGAACTATCATTCTATCGAGGATAGTTCGTATTGTTTAATCACTCCCGAGTCCAAAATCATGAATTAATGAGATTAAGCATCATTACTTGGTTGAAGGGAAAAGAGTTTTTAAAAATTTTAAAGTAAACATTTAGGTCTCTTCTATCTCTCTTTTCATCGGGTATTATAAGTAAGACTGTAAAGAAAAAGGGAGTATTACGTTTTCATGTGTGCTATGATTGTTATGCAAAAAATCTCATTCATGTCGTATCAACATTCTGTATCTTGTCATTTTGCTAGTCTTTGTAGTAACTAGGCCTACATAGGATCGAATGTGCACAAAGTTTGGAGAAGCGTAGAAAAAAAAAGAAAGAGAGTTGGCCAAGAGATGACCTTTCACGTCCCTTTTGTATCATTCTCTTGTGTGTTCTCATCCATTAAGAAATTGACTCTTTTTTTTCTCTCTTCTACATAGTTAACGCCTCGGTCAGTCCGCGGCCACCTGTAACCGGAGCTGAAAGAAACAGGCTTCGACCGCTTATCTATACGACAGAACGGGGCAATATTCCTGGTGCTCATGTTGATCTCTGGTAGCTTTCCCCCGTTAATCTTGTCATACCAGGGGGTTGCGTGCGGACCTTTCGGGCATACTCCTCCCTGGACGCCTGCTTACAAAAGACACCCCCGATGATATAATTTACCACGTTCGGGGAAAGCGCGAATGCTGCGTGTCACTTGAAACCCAAGCCCGTGTTTTCGCATCCCAAGCTATGAATCCCCCTCGCTCGAAGGAAGCAACTTGCTGTCCCACTCCTTCGAGACACTGCTAGAAAGTTCAGCCAAGTTTATCATATTGATGGCAGTCGGAATAATATCATTTAACCACGTATCAATGTTTCAAGCGAAGTTCCGGGAACTTTATGTCCTTTGCTTTATGAGTGCTGTGGGCATTTTTCAAGGGACGTTTCACTTTTCAGCAAAACAAGCTGTTTGCATGACTGTGAAACCTGGCCATTTGCCTGTTGTTCTATCATAAAACCAAACAACTTCAGTTCTTATGTAAAAACAAACAAACAAACAAACAAACAAACACACACACAGACAAAAAAAGGATTAGTATGAATGGAATAAGTTGGTGTACTTTCACTTTCATAAATATTGAAATACTTGCTTTATTGTAGTACTTTTTTCTACACTTTCAAATTAAGGTGACTATTGTAAACGAGATAGGCAGGAGATACAAGGTTGATAAAATTATGATCACATGAATGGATAGATTTATACGTAATGTGGTATGCTGGGCGAATATACATGCCTGAATGCGAGAGAGGGAGAGAGGGAAAAAAAAGATGAGAAAAATAATGAAAGCAAGCTGAAATGGGAGAGACAGAGAGAGAGGGGGAGGGGAGAAAGAAGGGAGAGCTTAGGGAGAGAGAAATATTATCCCTTGTCCATCAAATTACGGAGGTTTTTTTTTTTCTTCCATATCTGAAATCCCATCTCCCCCAGCAGGTATTGATTGTCCAAATTTAGACAAATTCATTAAACTTGGACAAGGCTACCGACTTTTTGATCTCGTATATTGGAAACGGACACAAACAAGCCCACAAGCGGGATATCCCATTCCAAACTCTTACATAATTTCATGACGTTGTGCCATTAATGAACATCGTGGATGTAATCTTTCTTTAATCTATTAGTGAATCCACGTGTTATATGTTTTGCACATGTTATAAAGCAATTAAGTAAGAAAGGACACCCAAAACATTATAGTCTAAAATTATATTTCAAGCTTGACGAATAATAGCAAAAGATTACCCTAATTTGCGATGCAATGCAGTTCTTCGTGAGGAAAAGCAAATATTGAAACTATAATGCTTAATGGTTTTTGTTAGGTCGTTGGTTTTATTGTTCCTTTTTCCACATTACAAGTAAATCATAAACGTGTCAAGAATCCAATGTGCAATAGTTATTGTGGAATACAAACAAATAAGAAAATGAATACAAGTGAAGTATGAGCAATTTACACAAGGAAGCACTTTGTTGTTGTTGCTGTTGTTGTTGTTGTATTGAAGGCGTAGATTCCCAGATGTCACGAGTTGTATAACAAGTCGGTCAGGTGTAGGGGCTGTTTGGGGGAAAAAAACACCTTATTTGGAGAAGTCCTCTTCAACCTTGATTGTTCACCTTGTTCTCAAAAATCTCTGTCTCTTTTCTTTTCTCAGATATCCAGTAGCTTCTATCTCATAACATCCTTCTGCCTCGTCTTGTTTCAACATCAATATTTTCTGTCTTTTTTTAAATTTCCTAGAATCAATCTGTGGAGTCTTCTTCTCTTTCTTTGTCTATCTCCATCACTCTCTATCCATATATCTTCCCCCCCCCCCCCCTGTCCATCCCTCTCTCCTCATCTGTCTCTAGTTGTTTCTGTCTCATGTCCCTCTTCATCCCACTTTTAACTGGTCGCTTCGGAAGGTGTTTCTCTTTGGCAGCGACCCTGACTGGTCATTCAATTAGCCACCCGTGTTGCCCCGCCGGGCGGCCGCCACTCCTGAGGGGTGAAACTGGAGAGGCCGCCGACACGACGCGCTGCGGAAAAGTGTATCAGGGAGGTTTTTCGAGGAGTGGGCAGTCTCCGGTAAACACGATCAAACATAATGAGCATGAAAACGGTTGGCCCAGCGTCCCCGACCATTGTAGTGGCCGTGTTGGACCAAGAAGCTTACCAGACAGGGACACCTTATACACAGGGAAAAAAGTGGGGCGACAATGGCCACTACTTGTTACTGATAAACGCCGTTATACATTGTTCACTATCATTTCCTCTGTTTATCTATCCATCTTTCTCTCTCTGTCTCTCTCTCTCTCTCTGTGTCTCCCGGTCAATCTTCTCATAATCTTTTTTTATACAGATAAAACCGTTATAGGGTATGTCACGCGACATTACATCCAAGCCACTATGTAATCAGTTCATTTTTAATTTTCTGCTTACGTCTCTGTCCATGCGTATTTAGCGTGACGTCAGAACTGCAATCGTTAGTAAATTACAGTTTCGACACTTTTTAAGTCTCGGTTCTACGAAACAATTTGTCTACTTAATGACCGGTGTTTGCAAAGAATGAATTTTCGTTATTGTCACTATTTGTAGACAGACAATATCAAAGATTTGTACCCACAGTGACCCCCTTTTTCCTCTTTTTAGTTTTGCTCATTCGGCTCCTTTAAAAGAGTTGGGTTTTTTCCCCCCTAAATTTTGTCGGGTATGTTCTTAACCCCAAGCCATGAATGTCACTTCGACTTACAAGCGAACATTCGTTCTTCAATATAATATAATATGGTAAGATTGTGGGTTTATCTTTTCCATCTTTTATGTTCTTGTGTGTGTGTCTGTGTGTGGGTGTGTATGTTTTTATTTGCGTGTCAGAGTCTAGTGTATCTGTGTTTTGTATGATGTATACGTCTATGCATGCATTTATGGGTGGTGTGTGAGTGTTTATACACACTTAACTTGTGTACACGTCCTCTTCTTCTTTAAGAAATATCGAAACATGATTATCTTGAACACGTTTTTCTTGCTCATTCTTATATACTATTCATTCTTTCTCCTCTGATAATAGTACCAATCTGATTTGTTTCAGACATGAAGCTTATCTCCTCAGCCAAATATACACAATAATATATTAATGAGACAAAATGTAACTTCGCAAAGATGGGCGCATTGATGCATTTCATATACAAACCGAGTCATTAGTATAATAAAATTATCTTTAAGCTGAAATGAAATCGAGTACCAAAGTATTATTGTAAATCACGTTTGAATAAAGCCCAGATAAATTCATAAGGGATACTAAAACTTTATCAATGAACCACGAAAACTTCGACCTATTGAGTCCATGAGCATCCTCTCGAAGAAACACAAGCTTCTTTCGATTTTCAGTGTATCGTGAAAAAGGGACCACTTGTTGCGGAACGGCCCTTTAATCTGTTCATACAAGCAATAAAAGGCTCTTTCCTATTGTATTCTTTAGTCAGTCGAAATTACAATTGATGAAAAGGAAGATGAAATCTCTCCTAATTTGGTGAAGTAAATTTCCTGTGTTATAATAATAAAATATCATCCAGTACACAGTTATTTCAGCCCGTAGAACCAAATAGTTGCGTTGATCAATACGAACAAAGATGTTATCATCTATCCACCTTTGACAATTTCAAAATACATGGTTACTGTTTCTTTTTCATCTTGGTTTTTATACTCTGTTAATTTAGATATAACAAGATCTCTTCCACGCGCGGTGAAGGAGCATAAAGTGAATTAACCATATCATAGTAAAAGCCTATTGACATCTGTAATGGATATAAAATGAAGTAAACAGTACACACGCCAATTAGTCCAACTCAAACCTAGCATACTCGCTCATTAAAAAAAAAAAAACTCGCATACAAACTCTTTTGATTTTCTTCCATTTATAAACAATAAAAAAGGGGAAACCTTTCTTCTCTTTAAACATCAAACATAACGCTCCTGGAAGTTAAAAAAAATCCCTTATTTTCCTGATAATATAAACGATGCATCAAGAGATGATTAATCTTATTAATGTCAAATTTGCAAAGCATGATTTCGAGCGTGGTTTTCTTATCATGTTCCCAAAACAAGCAAAACTCCGAACAAACAAAATTTTACCATATTTCATTAATACCAAGATCCAGTTCGCTCACATGTCCACTCACAATTTGCCATTGTCATTGTTATTTTACTATGTAAGACGCAACCCATTTTGCAAAAAGGCATACTGATCTCTGAAAGGATATTCTGTGTTGACCTAGCATTACAAAATTTATTCGTCATCATAGATTGAGTCTACGGTGTTGAAGATGTTCCTTCTGAATAATCTTTCCTAACTTTCATTTCATATATTAGGCTCATGTTCATCTCGCCTCGTGGAGAGCTCAGGCAGAGAGTTTGTTTTATTCTAACCCGAAATAAATATCCGATGACGTAATTGTAAGTGGACAGACATCAAGGGTGTGGAAAAGGTGTCATTTTTTTGAGGGGGGGGGGGTAGGTGACTCCTTGAGATGGAGAACAGGGGAGAAATAGATTACCTCGACACGGGAAAAAAAGTTAATTCCATTTTTATCATTCAATTTCACTCCTTCCCGCACGGCAGATATCTGCCTCCCCTCTCCTTCCTTTCCCCTCCCTTCCTCTCTCTCTCTCTTTCAAGTCTGCGTTTCACATGTTTACAGGGCAGTGTTAATCAACAGCCACCAAACGCCTCTATTTTTGTAATTCCTGACAAATTTCGTTCGCGAGAAATGCAGAACAGGCGCGCACACAATCAGCTCGCCCCTCCTGCTACTCGGCCTTTTTTCCTAGTTAACGCGATCCGAAAGAGGAGTATCCAAACAGGCTCACCCCATGCCCTCGAGGGGTCAACGCCTCGAATGAAAACATGGAGGCGACCATATTTCCATGCGGCAGTCCTGTTCCGTTCACACCGGGTCAGGTGCGGGGGATTACCTTCCTTGTCAGTATGGCTGTGTATCGTCCCTCTGTACACTGACTACCTCTTCCTTCAAAGCTCCATTTCAAGGCATGTAAAAATCGTCTTAAGTAGATGTCAACGCTGCAGAACGGCTCTTTCGACGATGGATTACTACCGAGAATATCTCCATAGGTGAATCAACTCTAGGTAACCTTACAGAAACTCCATGTGCGTTTGTACGTAAAAGATGTAGCAACCCTTCGCATTCAGTGTATTATTTGTGCATCGTTGTTGGATCTACGATTCAAGAGAGTGCTGTTGCGTGGACCCACGCTTATACGCATCTCGCATTTTCCGAATGTCCGAATAAAACCAATTTGCAGGGTCGGATCCAGGAATTCCGTAAAGGCGGGGGGGGGGGGGGGGGGGTGGGGGGGGGGGGGGGGGGGGGGGGGGGGGGGGGCACGCGCCTCCTCCATTTCTTCTTTTTATATCTTTTGTTTTAACAAAAACTTAAAGGGGTGCGTCAGTGCATCACTTCGTCTAATAGCATCCTCTAAAATCCCTGCTCCTTGTGCCTTTAAATCCTACAAGGAGATAGGATTACGCGGCTACTCATATGTTCATTTTTGCCAGAAAAACGACAAAGATGGCTGCTTCTTTCAATCCGCCTCCTGCCCAATATCCGGTCATTGACCTGGCCTCCCTCACCCCGGATGTCCCTCAATCAAATACTTTCTAAGCCTTGCACCTGTGGGATACTAGGCCATTCACTCACAACTGTCTTTAAAGAGGTTTTTTTCCCCTGAGATACGATTGGGTTAGATGTGACAAGAGCCATGCGTGATAACAGAAGAATTATCAATTCGTGTGTGTGTGTGTGTGTGTGTGTGTGTGTGTGTGCGTGCGTGTGTGTGTGTGTGTATTGGTTTCCAATAATTGTGTGCTTGATGTCATGTAAGTTTTAGATCATACGAATTACATAATAATGTAAAAGTACTTCCCTTACCATGTTCTTTCGTCTTTCTGCGAGTTTGTCTAAAAGTATTGCACACGTTTTTGTTTGTGTGTGTGTTTTTTTTTTAATTTCACTACCTCTCTTACATCAGTTGTGTAAGCATTTCACATTCTCCTATCTTTGGAGAACGCAATGCCCTAAGCTCTGTCTTTCATTCCCTCCTTCTCCATCCCCCCCCCCCTCTCTCTCTCAAAAAAAAAAAAAAAAACTCACCTATTCCACGTTAGCGTCCCCGTTTCGTTCTTGCATAAAGCATCTGTGTTCTTTCCCCACGAGCAGAAACAACCTTTAAGCAAACTTTGTACGTTATTCACAACGTTTAAGCACGTATGTTGCGACACGGATTGTCGCCCCTACACGGATTGTCGCCTCCTGCTCGGGGCGACAATCCGTGACGGGTGCTGGCGGCACGGATTGTCGCCCCCGTCACGGATTGTCGCCTGGCGACAATCCGTGACGCTTGTGCAGTTCCCAGTTTTTGACCTCGAAGGCGACAATCCGTGTTGGCAAAAAATTTGTTGAGACACGGATTGTCGCCCCGTCACAGATTGTCGCCCCGGGCTCGGGGTGGTTCCTCTGGTGTTAAGCTTTGGTGGGATGGATATGACTGGTAAGTTATGCGTATGTGTGTGTGTGTGTGTGTGTGTGTGTGTGTGTGTGTGTGTGTGTGTGTGTATGTGTGTGTGTTTGGAGTATAACAATACAATATGTAGAAACTGTGCATGTGTGGTGGCTGTATAGTGGTAGTGGTTTGTTTGTCTGTGTGTATACGTGTGCCTGTATGCTTACGTGTGTATGTGGAATATAGTGGCGCTACTGTGGCAATACAAACGCCTTCAGAGTGTATGAGCACGTGTTTAAAGAATTCACACCAGCGTTGATCTAAAAATAGTATAGGTGTGTCAACCAATATCAGCGGTGAGGCGGGCTAGGCGAGAGAGAGACCGAGAGAAAATACATACGAGGGAGGTACCCTCCCCAAATGTTATTTGTCTTTGTTCATTTTTCACTGCAGTCATTTTCTTCCATCAGTCTTATAAACTAGAACGTCCATACCACTATTCTTTGTCCCAGAATAGGTTTGGCATGCTTTATGCATCATATGAGCGAATAATTTCCACACGCCGTAAAAAATTTGTCAATCGTTAGTTGATTTTAGCACAAACGAACTGCCATTGCACATCGCCAATACATACGTAATACAAACAAACACCAACAAACACTCAAACAAATCCTCATAATGCAAATAAACCAACTCAACACTTTTTTCCTTGATATTTATTGATTTCATTCAAATCATTCATAAATCGATTTATACCACAAATAATCTCACTTCAACATAGATAACTCGATTATAGACCAACCCTATTAATAATTTCTTCACGAGAAAGTTTTGACACGTAGGGCCCTACCAAACCTATATTCCTTGAATATATTGGTTTGGATCATGTAACACCTTCTTACTTACAAGGGTATATAAATATATAAAAAAACACAAATACATTACACAAATCTAGAATGAAATCAGTCATAAAAAAACCCCGACCACCCCCTCCCCTCCCCAACCGAAACAAATCTAGGGCCTACATCTATCTTAAATATTTAATCCTACCAACATCTGTCACTATAACTATCCTTCTTCAAATCCAATCCCCAACCCACCAATCCCTGATTAAACAAAACCTAAATCATTCCACACCCACATTCACCAACCCAAATACATACATACACACACACACACACACACACACGAAGGTTCGTTATTCCGAAGTTTCGTTTTTTCCGAGGCTTCATTTATCCGAAACACACAATTCCCTATACCTAGAGGTTCGTTGATCCAAAAATGAAATTCGGAATAACGAACCTTCGGAATAATGAGCCTTCGGACGAATGAGCCTTCGGACGAATGAGCCTTCAGAATAACAAACTTTTGCGATAACGAAATGTAACCCCCTTCCCACATACCGACGCACACCCGAACCGATACCACATTCCTTCCTGATGACACGATTTCCCAATGTTGATAAATAAGACACGACCGTATGCAGAAAAGCAGCATCCGCCCGCATGCAAGCTCCACTCCGAATTCATAATCCAATCTGCCAAACAAACTCATCAAATTCAAAGCTGCTGGTAAAATCAATATCAACGTTTATGCCAGCAACAGCTTATTATAGTACTAGGTATCCCTCCTCACGCGCAGCTAAAAAACACATACGCAAAAAACTGACGAATAAACACATTCTTCCATCACACACACACACACACGCACAAACGGACACTAAATTATCATGTGCACGCGCACATACACACTTCCTTGAAACCTCACCATGACTTTTTACATGGCATGTTTGCATGGATGTAGCCATGTAAGTTATGTGTTAGTATTTCAATGATTATGTCCAGAACGATATTATTACCCAGTAAAATGTGCTTCGAGGGCGGGCGACAATCCGTGACGGGGGCGACAATCCGTGCCGCCAACGCCCGTCACGGATTGTCGCCCCGAGCAGGAGGCGACAATCCGTGTAGGGGCGACAATCCGTGTCGCAACACACGTACTTTGACAGGTTCGCTCCGTTTGTCTGTCAATATTTCTGTATTTTCGTCCGTCCCTCTGTTTTCTTAATTTAGCTCTGTCTTTCGGTCTGTCCTCTCCCCTCTATCTTTCTTCCTCATATCCACATTTTTGTATATTATAATCTATACAATTTTACATTTCTTTTCTCCTCTACAGGTGGTCGTTCGGGTTTTTTTTTTTTTGTCTGTAACTATGCTGAAAGTCAATTGTTTGAGTTGGATAAAAAACAACCGATGCTGCCAATAAATCGATTCTTGTACAGTGCATTAACGGTGCAGAACGGTGCAGCGGTTGAACGGTGCAGCTTGACTGGGATCCCCCCTTTTTTTAGTCTTTTATATACATATATATATATATATATATATATATATATATATATATATACATATACATATTGTTTCCGCCTTTGTCTCTTTCTCTTTCTACTTCTGTCTGTCTCCATGTATCTCTTTTACTGCATGGTATGTAGGGCCTACCTTTGATGACTAGACTATAACCATATAGACATGACATGCACCGCACAGGGATCGTCGTATGTCACACTAAACTATCAATGCCTCCGGACATAATTTTGTATTCAAAACGCGGTCAGGGAGATTCTGCCGAGTTGAAAAATGTATAGTCTGTTTTCTAAGACCCAAGCTTTTGCCATCATAGGCCAATTAAGTCACAGGTAGCGCCTTAAATCCACAGAAACAGATGACTGAAGGATTTGACAATACAGCTGTACTTCATTCTAAGCCAATTCGAGTGTTAGAAAAGACTATACAGACGATTAAGTTCTGCACCTCGTGTATCTCGATGATGGATTACTGGTATTAACATCAGATGCCATTTTCGTTTACTTCGTTTTGGTCCCATATAGTTAAAGACCAATGCATAATTCAATGCTGGATCTTTAGACCTTTGTGATTATAAGCATTAATGAAGTGATATATATCTGTCAGTTTTATTTTGCGTGCTGTCCATTCACAGAAATGATAAAAAAGAACAACTATTCCACTTGAAAAAAACAAACAAACTAAGGTACAAATATTTTAACGATTCAATTTATGCATTCGGGTTTCTAACTTATCTTTACATTTTCATCAAACTTTCAGAGAGGCAAGACAGTATATTCCTCGAAGCTATCTCTCTCTTTCTTCTTTTTTTTTTTCCTCTCTCTCTATATGGATACAGATAGATATATCTATGGGTAAAGATGATAATGTCTTTCTCTTGAAACTTATCCTACCGGATTTTATATTTCGATTGCTTTGCGCACAATCGTACTCGATTTCTCTTGCCATGTTTTCAAGTTACTTGTCATATCGCATCTACTTTGGATGTCTAAATCTTACCTTCTCTCCCTCTCACCTTCTCTCTCTCTCACTCTCTCTCTCTATTGATCTATCAATCAAAGCTGGTGGTTGTGTCTACCTGTTTTCTCTTCCTTTCTGAATTTATCTTGTTTGATATATCATAATACATGCACTCAAGAATGTCTCCGCTGTGAAGGGAAACAAAGTAAAATAAAGTGTATAACCAATTAAGTTGAAGTAACCACATTTCTGTGTTTATCCATCTTTATGATTTTATTACTGGTGCTGCTCGTGTTTCATGAGGTACGACAGAAAAAAAACCCTTCCCTTTTACTTGAGTCCTATTTTTGTCATACACAATTATTGTTTATTCCGTTGCAGAACCTATATTCCAAACTACTTAAAGGAATGATAGAGTTTTTATAATTGCTGAGATATCCAAACACACAGATGTCATTATAAAAGGTAGGACCCACCTTTTATTAAGACCACTTTCTTTTGGGATATCCCGGCCATTTCAGAAACAATTTTCATCAAATAAACTTTTGATTCCTCTTAAATCCGCATAAACATGCTCTTTGATATTTCATATAAGAGGTTTCTAATTACCTCACAAAAAAGTTAAATCCTGAATCCCCACCTCAACCAAAACTATACTACCCCATTAATCTGGCAATATATTTTAAAAATCCTTATACTGGCAATATATTTTAAAAAGATCAATTAATGTTTCGTTGTCACACATTTGTCATGCTTTTGTCTGATTTACTGAATTTATTCAGTTTCATCTTATCTTTCTATAAATAAGTAAGCAGTGAGATTTAGACGTGCCACAATACAGACAAAAGGAAAACTTCCGCAGCAGAATTGTGAAGTATTAATTGGGTTTCAAGTTAGTGTTCTAACTTTTCTGGTTAATTTGCGTCAGCTGTGGTGCTGTTGAGACGCATCGTCATCTATGACACTGTTAATTGCAACACGACACATTCTTGAAGAGCAATGCATACCACGCGAAGGTATTATAACAATCCTGCCTCCGATCATGACAGACTTTAAAGTGTCCTTCTCTGGCGGAATGATCTATTAGCTCACTATCATGATCCTTGACTGGTTTTCCTTTGTTATCTTTGTCCTCTATCTATTTCTGTTTTCCTATGAAATTTTGTTTCAGCGTCAAAAAACAACATCTGGAGATCTATAGGTGTGAAGTTATGTATCATGCACATTAATGTCTTTGTTTTAATTGTGTCTTCAACCCGTTTGGTGTACTGCACACTTCGACACATATACGCCCAAAAGCATATATTCGATTTGATGCTCGTAACGCAATATTCTGGCACTGTGCATGATCAGCAAGCACCCGGGCAGCATCTTAAAGACAGAGTTACTCTGGATCCTTCTGGAATAAAAATCGGTTTACTGACTTTTATTTTTGATCTCAAAAATACTCCGAAACAACTCATCATCCGGCAAATCGCGTCAGCCAGGTAAGTTTCTTGGTAGACTCTTTCGATGTATTGCAAGCAAAACAAAACAACAAAAAATGAACCCTGGTTTCAATTGGATGACAAAAACAGAGGAGGTCCCGACACAGAAATGTATGTGCAAAAATGTATGTGTCGATAGGGGAGGCCTACAAGCACAGAACATAACACTGATACCTATTTTTTTACCATAACCAATCATTCAAAATCAGATGAAGGAGAATGTATCATCCACGATCGGAATGAAACTGATATTGTGTCCTTTATGGCGAACACGTGTGGTTGCATATTGTATTTAATGGCTGATTTTAAGCGCCTGTCCGTGTGTGCGTGTGTGTGTGTGTGTGTGTGTGTGTGTGTGTGTGTGTGTGTGTGTGTGTGTATGTGTGTGTGTGTGTGTGTGTGTTTGCGAGTGTTTGTGCTATATGCATGAGTGTTGAGGGTGCTTGCGTGGTGAGCGTAGTACAACATTTTTCTCCTCATCTCAGATCGTTGCGGACAAAAGTTTCAGCCTCGTATGTTTTACGCCTTCGGCGATGTAGCACTACTTTCATTTTTTTTTTCCAGTTACATTTGATGAAAAACAAAAAGTAGCAGAGGGAACTTTTCTGTCAGTTCCACTTCATGTACTGCAAAATCAGAAGCCTGTGAAACCTACAGTGATGCTACCAATGGGTAAGACTCGACAAAAAGAGTAAACTACATAGT